>NW_009258795.1:785711-811063 GCF_000687185.1 Egretta garzetta
GGGTTTGGGGGTGGGATGGCAGGGGTAGGGGAACGGTTGGGCTGGGGGAGCTTAAAGGGCTTTGCCAACCCAAACGACTCTGTGATTCTAAGACCTTTGGAGATTTGTAAGATGCAGTGGTCCCCATTTTCATTTTAAGTAGTCTGGTATTTTACACGCACGATAAAACAAAGAGCAATTAAGAGGACAAAAAAATGCATTTCAGATTACACCCTACAGCAGCGTTAGTGTTATGGTTACCCATGACGCTGCTGAAGTCTTTAGGAAAAAAATGTGCCTTCCTCCTACTCAAGTGGTCTGAGTTATGTCCATATCGCATCTGGGAGAAGATGTGGTGGGAACAGGAATAGCTGCAGCTCAGGTTGCAGCCCTAGCAAGATCTTGCCAGGGTCCTTCATCAGGCAGAGGAAATAGTTCCCTTGGACTTCCAATGCAAGAAACAAATAGAAAAATGATGGATTTTTTCTGCAGAGCTAAGGAAATATTAACCACACCTTCTGTATAAAAATTATCGTCACAATAGCCACCTAATTCAGCTATTTTTAATCTTTGAGGAAGAACTTTTACTGAAAAGAAAAACATTTAATATTTGTAAAATCTGAATACCAGACAGGGCTTACTTTGAAAATGAATTTTTACTGTATTTATCAGAAATAAATAATTGCATTCTTTATCATTTTCTCTTCTCAGTTCACGGCTAAGATAGTCCTTTAAGCACTGACTGTGAATAGTTCTTCTAAATAAAAAGATGCTTCTCAAAAACTTTAGAAGCTGCTAACAAGGTTCCCTACAACGCGTCTTTTAAGCCATAACATACACTGGGTGTTAAGTTAGGATTTGCGAGGGCAATAAAGCTGATGAAGTTTTGCTTGGGAATAATAGCCAGGCACACTCATCCTGGAGCAACTCACAAGGACTGCAGACCTATGGCCTGTACCTATCCTTTTTCATACATTTTGGGTGATTTAATGGCAGGACTAACTAGAACACACGCGCCAAGGGAGAGAAAAGGTCCTTGAGCGACACTAGCTGGGGGCAGGCTGACCCTGGCTGATGGAAGCATAGCACGGGTGTTTGCTCAGCACGTGTCCGAAGTTGCATTACCTTCAGAGTGAGTTTTATACTTTCAGAACAGTTCTTGGTTTGTCATTCAGGTTTATGCCTCCGCAGTATCAAGATACACCCTCCTTGTTTTGTGACATTGACATTTTCACATATTGTTGCTCACCTTATGCATGTGTGAACAATTGCTGCCTGGATGGGGTGACTAGACAATAACAGGGGAACATTCTTTAGTTTAAAACTCCTACTCAAGATATATATTCCTGAGCTTTCTAGTCCTGTCAGTTATAACTAAGTCATTAAGTTAATCATGTTGAATTCAGAAAAAGGTGCTACCCAAAACCTGTCAAGGTAATTATTCTTCTTTATCCACTGAGGTAGGAGTGCTCTGTGTCAAATAAACATTTTTTAAGTGTTCCACCATAACTTTCTCCTCATCTTCAAGATCTGCACCTTCTTTCATCTCCCACCTGGAAAAAAAAAAAACAAAAAACAAACCAACTTTTTACTAATTTTTAAATGTGCTTTAAACCAGTCTTTAGAATAAGTAAGTCAACACAAAACTCATTACTATCAACTCATTGTACAAAAGACAACCCCCAAAAATCTCGCCCCACACAATCAGCATGGCCGTGAGGCAATTGACACAAATTGTCAAAACTACCACAAAATCTCACTTACATTTATTGTGATAGAACTTTCTGTTTTATATCACACACAATGGCAGAGGTGGAAGCTTTGTAAAAGTAGCAGAGGAGAAGTGGAAGAGCTAACAAGCGTTTTGGAAGTTAAACAGATGATTTCAGCACTCTGTAAGTTTGCAGTGAAAACTCAAACACCATGTGATGTCCAACCCAAATATTTGATGTGAATGGTCATCATTCTCTTGCAGTGGCAATACTATATCACAAAATACCTCATGGCTCTGTTTCTTTAACCGTCAGGTATACCTATCACACCAAGACATAAAGAACATATCAGATTCTTCCCTTTCTCCATGTGAATATCCTAGTTTAGGATAAAAGTCCTAATACCATTAAAACTGAAAAGCTGAAAAAGTAAAAGAATATGAAGATGATTTTTCTTTTCTTTAGTAGTTAATTAAATAGAAAAACTTAAGAGTCACTCAGTATTCCCTTGCAGAAAATCAGGAACATAATTGCAGAAATAGCGCTAATACGTAGTCGGCTAAACTTTGTTATCACTCTAATTATGCCTACATAATGCTCAGTAACGCGGCTCACTGTCTTTTACAAATTTTGTGGATATTTAAGAGTTTGATATCCCTTTAATATTAGTCTCTTTCTGTTCTAAGTAGATAATAAAGTTCAAGCTCCCAGTTCAGACCAGCTGAAGACAAAAGGTAAAGCTTGAACACTGAACACAGAAACCGTATTTTCAAGTATTAAATCCAGTACGTTATAAATGAGCCATAGGATGATCCTGTAGAGTAGGAGACATGTAGAGAAGCAGCAGAACAAAGACTGCTTTTAGGAAACTGATGTCAGGAGCAGTACTTTAATCCTGTCCTTACACTTGTTAGGTCGTCATTCAGACTGCAAAAAACCAGGAGCCATATGCAAGTTTAGATTGGTGAGTAAATCAAATGCAGTACAGAATGGTGGGAAGAGTACATTGCGTTCATCATATTTGCAAAAAGAGGACAATCGTTATTGGCAATAGAGCACGGTGTGCACTTTTTGTAACTGTATTTAAAAGCTTGCTAAAAAACAGAAAAGAACAAGTGCTCTGTAGTACAATCTGATCGTTAAATTACAGTTAGGAAAATATATTCAATGGACATGTATAAATTAGCATATATCCATCTTTACCTTAAAAACTGAGTCTGACAACCCACATTACTGCCTGGAGTGAAGAAGTATCAGAACAAGCGAAACATACTATGAATACAATGATAAACGCTGTATGTCCATGATCAAAGCTTTGCAATAATTAACTACCTATTACTCCACTCATACATGACCACTATCATACTTAGCCTTATCTGAATACTAACATTAGGTACAATTAATTGCTGTTATGTCTGTCTGCTCCATTCCCTGGTTTATGATATGTTTATAACGTCTGGCTACGTTGAGTCCTCAGCACAGTTACTTTTGCAAGCATCCCAGGTGAATGCTGTTAAACGGGGTGGCTGGTTTCCCCTTCTCCTTTTGCTAATGCACCACAGAGCCTCTTCAAAGCTACGAAGAAGTCGCGCAAGCCTTAATTTGAATTTATGGTCCTCGGAGTCATTCTGAAATACCACTTTACCAGCCGAATTGATTCATTTTAA
The DNA here is from genome assembly GCF_000687185.1 of Egretta garzetta. Taxonomy (NCBI): domain Eukaryota; kingdom Metazoa; phylum Chordata; class Aves; order Pelecaniformes; family Ardeidae; genus Egretta; species Egretta garzetta. The sequence continues at coordinate 789,070 of NW_009258795.1, forward strand.
TTAATTTGATTTGTTGCGTATTTTTAAGTAGAGGAGCTGTTTGCTTAGAAGGACGATAACTGAGAATGCTAAATGGAATACATTCAAAACAGTCATTGCTGGAGGTGTGACACAGAAATCTAGCGGTCTTGGCTAATGGAAGCTTAACAATAAATCAGCAGATTCCTTTTAAAGATAGTGACTTCATACTTGTCAGCACATTTCATTGAATCTCAAACGATAGTGTTGGTAAAAATCTTCAATGTCATCCAGTTTGGACATTCTTTAGTGTTCACTTTATAACAAGTTATTACTAATACATTACATTATCATTTTATCAAAAAGTAGTCTATTTTTAAAGCATTTAAGCAGGTCCAATGAGGATAAGAATGTCTTCTATGCATTCGCTTAACAGTATCCATGAATTAAAGATCTATGAAATGAGCTTGACAAACACCTGGTCCCTCACCTAATGGAGAAATTTTTCCACACTTATGCGTAAAGTCTGGGGACAATATTGTTTTTTAAAGAACTACTGGACAGTAAGCAAGAAGGCCACAACGTATCTTTGCTGTTCTGCATGGGACGAGAAATGAGGTGTTTGTGTACAAGTGGAAAAGAGAGTCAACATTTACTATTCAAAAATTTGTCCAAAACGGAACATGTTTTTACTAGCATATCTAAAATGTGTGACAATTGTTTTGGCAATAGTAATTGGTACAAGTCCAACTAGCCAGTTCAAGTAACGTGAATGTGAATGAAATTACCATCATGAATTACTTTCAAAATGCGAGCTTCATCAGCTGAACAGCCAACTCGCACACCTCTCTCCAAATTATTAGTACCGTAGCTCTTAGAGAAAATTTCCAAATACATAGCTGGTGTGTATTTTATTTTAGTCTGGATATATCTCGGGACATTAAATAAAATCAGCATTTCAAAGGGGTACTGCAATTATTTGGACCAATCCATCATATCGCCGTTTGCATCTTGCTTAGAGTTCATATAACCATAATAAGAGGAGTCTGAGTGTTCAGAAAGCCCAACTTTCAGGATATATTTCATATTTAAAAGAAAGCATGTGTTTAGAATAAAATGCCATCGCCTTTGTAATCCTTAGGATAGCGTTGAGAGTTTTCAGCCCAATACTACTTGTGTACTTAGAGAATTAAACATTTGAAGTATGTTTTCAAAATATGCTGAAATATCAAATAATATAGGTGATATATTGTGTGCACCTGAAGCGAATTGCCTAAAAACTTGTCTCTGTATGCCATTCCTTTCTGGTTTGCATGTCGGTAATCAAGGGACAAAAAAACCTGCTAGCAGTACATTTTTTCAGGTAGATACAGCAAAACACATCAGCATGGATAAGTACAGGAATCACCAAAGTCTTCTGCTGGCCAGCCTAGACCTTAGATCATGAGGTCAAAGAAGATAGCTAGCAGTGGGAGGGCTTCTGTTTCTCCTCACAAATAAGAGGGAAGAGAGGAAGTAGTTTTGACTTGCACACCCACAAGTTAACAAAGTTCAAGGGGAGAAGTATTCAGTGCCCCGGGAAGATCCAGTGATTCCAGCTCAGGTTTCCTTAGCAGTGTATCCGTGTGCTACCCCTGCTTATCATAGGCATCGATAATCCATTTGTATAAACAGGTACACATGCTGGACATTTTAGCAGGGCTGGATTTAATACCTGGTGATACGTTTGCCGCTTTCATTTTCTGTTTCAATACTGCATTTATTTTGTAAATTGTAGATATATTCCTAGGAATGCACTTTAAAAAAAACATAATAGAGACTATGTATTACATTTAGGTTCTCGTTGCAGGTCAAAAGGAAGTATCTGCAGTTGATACCAAAGCAGTAGTATGTTAAATCAGAAATAAACCACGTACAGCAGCATGCATACAGCAATTACCAAAAGTGACACAGATTTTACCTGTAGCAGATTGCCACATTTTAAGAAGTTTCGTTAAGAAGTTCACTTTAATAGATAGATACTCTTTGATTCGTTGATTATTTGTTTATTACAGTTCATTAGTTATAACAAGTGCATAAAGTTAAGAGGGAAAAAATTATGTAAAAAAATCACAAGGAAGAATAAACATGAACAAAACTGAAATAAAATGTAAGACTACTTTTCAACTCAGATGTACTTTGAACTTTGAAAAATCTCTTTATTTCTATTATTTGAGAGACTAACCATGCCCTTGTCGAAAGCTTATATAAAACAGTGTCTAAAAAGTGAAGAGTTTACAGAAAGGGTCGCCCTAATATAATTATAGTGGTATTTTATGTACTGCAAGTAGTGCTTATGTGGTATTTTCATATCTACTGAATTTCTTAATGTCTTGAAAAATTTTACATCACACATAACTCTACGGAACAAAGAAAAAAAAAACCCAAACCAATGACACCATTGTTATTTCCTACAGAAATGTAATCTAATCTAATCTAATCTAATCCAATCTAATCTAATCTAATCTAATCTAATATCTCAGATCCTCTTGTAGGGAAGTGTTGGCAAATGATGAAACATTAACTGTACGGCTGTACATTAGATAGCCGAAAATATGCATTTCCATACTGAATAATAGCTATACTTAATAGTTGCCTTGTATCAAAAAATAGCAATGTACTTGATACTGAGCAAAGAAGATGACATAATTCACATCTAATCTAAATCAGACACAGACAGCGCCATTCAAACACCCTAACATGGGCAAATATTCAGACTCCAAGCACCGCAAGCTCTTAAGCTTATCTATTTTTAATGTTGTGAATTACCACTGGAAAGGTTTACAGACACACTATTTTCAAGAGGAATTTTGATAAAAGCAGTAAGCACAAGTAGAGAAGGTCTTTTTCTGCCAAGTCTTATGTAAGAAGGCAAGAGTGGGAAAAGAACATAAAAAAGGTGCTTAAACTTAAATTCCATTCCCATTTATCTTGATGTGATTTAAGAGCCGTTTCCTGTAATTTACATGAAAATATTTTCCACATATTCACCTTCAGTTTCTTCAATAAACTGTTCTGCTGTAATTTTCAAACCTCTCTGAATGCATTTATTTATAAATAACACTATAAACTGAAGGAGGCAAAAGAAAGCAAGAGTTTGTGCACAGACAACTAATTGATGCAATTCTGTGAAATTGAGATGAAATTCATCCCATTGTTTAAGAGGTGCAGGTTTTCTGCAAGGGACTTAACCCTAACATGCGCTGCCAGCTGTGGCACGTTCTCTTACATCGTCTGCTTGCAGCTGCGGAGCCCTCCCAGTTCAGTTGGTCCTGGGGTCCCTTTCTGTTTAAAGAGTGTTTTCCTTGTGCAAATACTTCCTGTAGCCCTGAGCAGACACGAAACGATTAATTGTATTTTCTCCAAGAGAGGTCCTCACACTTGCCCTTACCCTTGCTCCTTGTAGAATATGGATATAATAAATATTACTGGTGGCCTGAGGAAGATGAGACTGGCCAATTTTGTCAGCTGTTGACAGAGAAAGAGGCAAGTGACAAAGCAGGCGAGGAGCGGAGGCAAGCGTTTTGGTGTTTTGTGCCTTTTGCAACCTCCATGCTAGTTACAGGCCATCATCACACATCCTATCCTCATACCCATGCAGGACCTTTACTGAATTCAAACACCTTTGGTTGAAACAACCATCATCCCTTTGTACTGGATTATACTGGCATATTTATACCTGAAGTGGAAAATATGTGGAGTTTGGTATTTTTACATAGTTCTTGAGCTTTCATATCACAAATCAGTACATTTAAATTTAAATTTACATATAGATGTTTATTTTAAGCCAAAATAAACTTACACATTTAAAAGTATTAGAATACTGCCAATAAAGTCATTAGTATTCTCCACACTGAGCTGCAATGGGTAGAGAAATCATGCAGTTAAATAAAATATAATATCTTGCTACCAGCTCATGGAGCATTTTAATGACTCACCTTTTTGCTTCCTGAAGTTCATGAGAGACATAGCTATGGATTAAGCTCTTGCAGGCAGTGAAACAGTTTTTTTATCAATGTCTAGCATGTTATACTTCACCATGAGACAAGAAATCTTGTTTGCCATTTTTAAGTAATAGAAGAATATACATCTCTGCAAGTTTCACTTCATATATCAGTTGTAAATACACTTTTTGTAACATGAAAAATCATAGACCATGAAATGCATTTTACATCAATGTTAGACAGCCAGCTAAATCCCGTGTTTGTGCATAATCTCAAGTCCTGAAAAATCTTTCAGGTTCTGTGTGGGGCAATGTTTTGTTTTTCTAATGGTAGTATTAAATTAAAAGGAAAGTCTCTTGTAGTTTAATCAGATTCCATTTGGTTAAAATAATTTATTTAAGACCGTGACTGACATTTTAACTCCTTAAATACTGTTTAAAAAAAAAAAAAGTCTGCTTTGTTTCAGCCACTTGTGTAGTAATCTCAGATTTTTTTTTAATTTCTCTTTAATCCATCTACTAAACACATACACCCCTGAAGGACATAAAGAAAAGAGGGGGGCAGACAGCCATCAGATAATTACTGTACTATTGAACAAGACCCAGGGGAACAACGTGATGCATGTAAAGGTTCTGGTAGCGATATTCACCCTGAACTCACACCAACTGGGACAACATCTTTATGCCTACCTAATGCAAAACAGTTCTCTTGTCTTCTTAATCCAAAATAAACAAGATCTCCCTGTAGTGGAAGGTTATATTGCTTTCAGTGTCCTCCATCATACTCAGAAATAAATCAAACCTGAACATTTCAATACAATTTTGCCGAATTCCTCTCTCTTACATATACACAAACACCATGAAAAATGCCCTTCCAGATTTTTCCTAGACAATAATGTAATGTATTTCCTAAAGAATATAGAGGAAGACAGCATGAAAATTATTATTTATGTTTTTAATTATCTAGATACCACAACAGTAGGAGTGAGGGGAAAAAAATGAAAGGAAGACACAGCTATAAGGGATCAACAGAGTCATGCTCCTACTTCCAAAGAGCAAACCAAAAGAGGTGATGGTATTTCGATGTACTGAAGAAATGAGTACATGGGAAACATTTTAGAAAGTGTGTCATGAGAAGAGAAGAGAATAGAGCTCTGACTCACAGGTTAACCTGTCCCAGCTATGAAGTTAAGACATTAGAAGGATATTTAAGAAGTTTTGAACCGAAATAGAAACTTCACAAGTGTTGAAATAAAATGATGAAAGACCCTTTTTCCAGGGCAAGAACACAGCTATGAAGGATGTTGTCAAGGGCAGCAGAAGGCACACAGAAAAACTTTAGAAGCTTTCCAGCTGCAGTAAGAAAGGCGAGGAGGTATTTACGCAGCCTCCCTGTTATTGCTGTTTGCTACCCCACATCTTTGAAAAACGGTGAATCAAGCCTCACAGACACCAAGCCATGAGCTGCGTACAGTGGGACTGTACTGCAGCAGGATGAAGCTTTCTCTTATGTCTTTTTTAATGTAACCTTTTTCGTTCATAATCCTAACACAGTAAAAAACTGGAAAGATCTATATCCTCAACAGTTCCTTTGGTTCTTTTAAAAAAATCATGAAGTAAAATTCTTATTTTTCAGTGCATTCTTACAACCCTTTCTTAACGGTGTAGCTTTAAATAATGGACATTTGAGAGAATAAGGGTCATACTGACCCAGCTTTGCTGAAGCTGTCACCATCTCTTGTTCTGAAGATAGCCCAGTTTGTTAGGTTTCTGCGGCAGCAGGATGTCTCTTTAATTCTATTTTCAGTTTTCTGAGATTTCTTGTGTTATACACAACCCGTAAACTGCTCTCCAGGTCCAACACCATGTACATCGCAATAATGTTGATGTCATAGTTAGGTGTCAAAAAAGAGAAAGATGGCCTTAGTAAAGGTTTGCTGAATGTTTCCAACTTGAGTGAGAAAAGGTATATATGTGTATGCATATATGTATATGTATGACACTTCTAATTAACTAATGGTAACAATACAGACTGAGAGAGAAAAGGGAATGTACTAAACAATTAACAGAAGACTAATTATATGATTCTGAGAGCGACGTGCTCTCAGTAGATGAACACTAGAATGAAATGAAACTAGAGGTTTCGGACACCTAGGTATTTACTCCCAAGAGCAACTTGGGATTTGAGTTTGCATCACAAATCACAAATTTCTAACAGTTTTCTCCCACATGGATCTAATCCATTAACATTCCTCTTGGACTCAGGCATCTGAATTCCCATAAGGTTTCTTGTGTCCCGGACGACTTCACTGTCGGTCATGAAGTAGGTGTCTTCTTAAGTAGGGACTCGTTATTGCATCTAAGTGGATTCTGGGGTGAATTACATGCTGGAATGCATAAAGAATAAAAGGCCTATAGAAATGTCCATGTATCATCAGGATCCCAGAACTCTGATGCTTTTGCAAGATGAAGTGAATGCTGGCACATTCCCTGAGTTGGCAGGTTTAGGGAAGGTTCCTGCTACTGTCTCCTTTGCATTTTAATAAATATGGGTCTTTATCCTAATTGGTGAAAAATTTTGGCTGAAAGATCTTGAATAACAGGGCAGATTTTAAATGACCTGTTCGTTGTCAAGTAATTTTAATTAAGGTGAGCCTCATAAGTTTAAATCCAATGTTAAAGCATTTGGTTTCAGTATTTTATAAGTAAATTATATACGTTTTTATTCCAAATAGTATTTCAATACAGCATGGGGTTTTTTTATGCCACTTTTTTTTTTTAATCCAAAGCATTTTGATTTTTTGCTGCTGCTTTTTAAGTAAGCGAAACAAAAAAAAAAACTTCAAACCTAGTAGCAATAATTTACACAGCTTCAGCTTGCCGGACTTGTGCCTTACTCAGATTTGGACCAACCCACATTCTCTCTTCGTCTAACTGCTTAGAATCCCAAGCAAATTTTATTCACAAAGGATAATTTTGTATAATGACATCCACAGAAATAATCATGCTAAGATCACACGTGCTTATTGCCTACAGATTGCATCCTGTCCCCATTCTTTTATTTCTTCTTCAGACCTCCCCAAAACCTCTAGTGTATGCATGAAGTTGCTTATCTGACTCCCTGAATTAAGAACACTGTATGCTTGATTGTACAAATGCATATAATATTTCAAATACATATGCATATAGCACACCTATGTATGTGTAGACATACATGTATATACACATATACTCATGCAAGTAACAGAGTAATAATGCAGGCATTCAAGAGGGTAGATTTTATGGAAGAATGGGATCAATAACACTATGTTTCAGCTAAGTGCTTGGAGGTGGATATTCAAAGGATTTAATATTTTCAATAATTTAAAATAATTTGGTAATCATCATATGAAATGAACTTAATTATTTTGAGCATGAATATAATTTTTCAAGAAAATCAAGAGGCCCAGATTCACAGAAGGAAGTATCTTATGGTCACGCTGCTGGCAACATTTCCATTCAGTAAGTGTAAGTTTTACCTGCATATGATTATGTGGTAGAGCTTAGGAACCAAAAATGCATCGACTAAAAATAACCTGCTCTTCAGATCATGCACTACGTGTTCCCTCTCTTCACCCCTCCCCTTTTTATTTCAATTTACACGGGCTTTCCATAATGAATGTTGAAAACCCAGTGTAAATACTTTAAAGGATTAAGCTTTCAAATGTGGTTACTGTGGCATATGTATGTTCAGTAAATACAAACACAAGATATATCTGCTGAGAAATTATATTTGATAATTTGACAGCTTTGTGGCTTAGGAATATAAAAAATTCATATTTTGTCAACAAGAAACTTCCTCCATTTGTTAAGAAGGGGCTACTATGATGGCACAGAAAGACGAATATTTTGAAAACACAGATTATTATGGGAGTAATATAATCCCCTACTTTTCTTAATGCATTGAATTTTTTAAAAAATTAATTTTGTTTCTTTTAGAAGAATTCCACACAGTTCATAACTTGCAGAAAAAATGCGCAATCTAAGCAGAATATTTAGGGGAGCCAGGAAGCTGACTTTTATTTGTACCAAAAGGTTTTTTTCAGATTTGAGCAAATAATGGGCTGCTGAAAAGTCTTATGTCCTTTCATGTTCATACCAAAGAGAAAACTCACTCCTGCCTGGCCTGTGGCCAGAATCCCCCAGTCGCCTGTGAGGGCCAGGCATGCCCCATCCTGGGGTATTGTAGGCACCTAAGGTTGATGCTCACCTACAGCAGGGCCACCTGGAGCAGGTTGCTCAGGGCCATGTCCCTTTGGAGTACCTCCAAGGACAGAGGTCCTGTTTCTTCTTCAGGCAACCTGGTCCAGAGTTTGACCACCCTTGGAGTAAAAAAAGGGTTTTTTTTCTTATGTTTAGACAGAATTTCCTGCATCCCTGTTGCACCCATTGCCTCTGGTCCTGCCCCTTGGCACCACTGAGAAGAGACCATCATCCTTACTCCCTCCATCAAGTGTCCATACCCATGGATAAGGTCCCTTTGAGCCTTCTCTTCCCCAGGCCAAGCAGTCCCAGCTCGCTCAGCCTCTCCTCATTTCATCGTATTTCACCGTACCATGTGGAGCTACCCCAGATGGCACACAAACACCATGTCTCCTTCACACCTATAGAAATCCTAGCAGGCAGCCTTACCAAAGGAAACATTAGGCCCGTCATTAGCGCTGTCCCATATGGCACAGTTGTCCCTCCTCGTGCACGCTGCAGCTGCATCTAGCTCTGACTACTACGCATTTGTGTAACTAAAGATGGCATCATAGGATATTTCTACGTGGCGTGACAGAGTGTTGTAGATAAATGCCAGCGACAGCACGGAGCGAGCTGCTAACCCCGTTCTGCAAACAGCGTGGTTACGTTCGTGTGGTACTGGCTCAAGTGAGGGAGGCCATACTTGCACTGATGAGGGCAGGCTTTAAATTGCTCAGATGACCTTAATTTTGAAATTTTACGCATTCTAAACCTTCAGCTTGCAATTTGAATAATCTTTGAAGATAGTACAATTATACGCTATCTTAAAAGCGTAGAGTGCCTTATGGAAAAAGCTGACAGCAGTCCAACACAGAATATCACAAGATGGTACATAAGCAAAACCACATTACAGGGAATATAATCCCAATACCATAGACAAGAAAAAAAAAAATTGTCTTTTCTTGGTATTAAAAGGACACCTACATATGTTTCAATATAATCCAGCTGCCACCGGAATGTACCTATCTCATTCCCAGCAGGCGTATTTCCTGGCATGACTATATGCTTTTCAGTAGGGCTCCCTGGGAAGGGGTGGCAGATGAGGGAAGTGTCCCAGGCTTGGTGACGTGGGAGGTGGAGTTGCCTGCATGTCCTGGCCTCCTGCCCAGCTCACAGCTTGGGTAGGGGAAAATGCCATCGTCAGACAGCAGTGGTCATGGTTCTTCTGCCATGTCTCAAGTGCTCCTACGAATGAACGAAAGCTCCTCCAAGTTCCCAAGGCTTTTGATGAGCCTGTAGGGGCACACAACCAATTCATGGGAGTCACTTGTACCCTGAGAAAAGGAACGACATTGCCTTTACATTACTTTATCCATGCAAACTTGTCCCCATGTAGAGGAATCAAAGTGATTATAACTTTAGTAATAGCTGAAATGCTGAAGTAAACCAGCCAAAGTCAGACATCTGTACTGCACATCAGTACTTCATTTCCCTGACTGACACTCACAGGGTAAATGTGGTCCCTCCAATAAAGAACCGCATGGGAGTAGTGCCTGTATGTCTCTTCCTATAGAAAATAGATGCCTAGTGTAATAAAATCTACATTCATTTTTTTCAGCTCTGAAGTACATTTTTGAAAGGCAACTGTATGTAAACCCTGCACTGAACAGCATGACCAGTAATGGCTAATATGGAGCCGGGATGAATTCTTTAATGGTTGAGACCGGGAAAGGATATGCCAAAAATAAAACAAAATATGAGATGGGAAGACCAGGATAAATTGGCTGGTTTCCATTGTTAGATACAAAAAAATTGAATTCAACAAGCCCGGAAGCCTAGGAGCTGCTTCTTATTTTATTTTCAAAACTTAGTAACCGGTTGTATAATCCTGCCTCGCTGTCCCTGAGGATTACCAGGGCCAGACTGAAAATGCAACAACCAATTGATGCAGAGATACCATCTCAAAGAAGAATAAAATAATCTGTAGATAAAAATCTACATAGCCTAACAAATCAATTTCAGGCTAGCAAACAGGTGAATAAACAAATACAGAGGAGGGGATGAAGATGCATGAACAGGATCTCTGTTCACAGCATGCTTCATTGTTAGTCACTTAGGTTTTTCACTGCTGTATTGCAACCGGTTTCGGAAAGGTTCATGCAAAATAAATAAATAAAGGATGTATTTGTTTATGTTTGGAACTGCAAAACTAGTAATTTTCCCCAGTTCACTCCATGCAAGAAAATATTGCCTGTATCAGTGTAACTAATATTTACATCCAGAAATGAGAAAGCTACAAATGCTAAGAAGAGAAAGGTAAGTGAAAAGAGGACTGAAAATATTGGAAATCAGTCATGCAGACCAACACCTTGCAACCAAGGTAAGGGAGCGAGCTGGAAGAAACTCCCCAATAGCTCTCCTGAATAAATTGGCAATGAGCTTTGCTTTCTCTGTTTAGCTCAGGCCCACTTCTTAAACTGGTGTTAACTGGAAAAAGATTAATAAACAAAGGCAAATTTCAGCTGGTTTTGACCCATTAAAAGACCGGTGACTCTACAGAACAGTGTGCTAAGCTCTGCTATGTAAAACTGATCTTAAGGAAAGCATCTACAAAAGGTTAACTTCATAAGGCTGGGTATTAAATACACTTTAAAATCATGTTGATTAATTAATTTACTCAACATGCATACACGTGGAAATCTTTTAACTGTAAATAGTGTTTACTATATTTCAAGATACATATTTAGAGTAGTTGCTACGTAGGGTGTTGGTTAAACAGAAATGCTACATGATGAAATGTCTTAATATACTTCATATTTACTGTAGTTTTTTTCCAGTCATCCATTCTTTGGAAAGCTAAATACTACTGTGCAAATATTGTTTTAAAGATTGTGAGGCTCTAGTTTTCAAAGTCCTCCAGTAGAATAATTTAAACTGTAATATTTGCTTTCCTAATGCAAGCAGTGATTGAGGAATTTTCCTCTACTTAATATAAATACTAGAGGAATTGGCGTGTTACATTATTTTTCATTAATCTGTTAGTATTGTAATAGTCAAAACCTTGTGGTGCAAAAAGAAAAAAAAACAAACATGAATATAGTATGATAAACTTAAATCATCTGAGCACAATGTATCTAACATCAATTTAGTGTGTGCTCCAGTGAAGATTTAATTAATGGCCTAACAGGTTAGTGAATTAACATTGGGCAAATTACTTGACAAACTTTCTGCTGGCATTGTTTTGTAGGGGATATAAGCTAAGGATGGCATTATTCAACAGATAAAGCAAAAAGGCAGTTTTACAGCTTGTTGTGTAAGATATGTATGATGTCAGGAGCGGAAGTCACAAAGCAGGGAGGCGGTGGATGAAGAAAAAAGACATGCAAGAAAACAGTAACACCACGCAAATACTTGGTTGAGACATGTAGATGCAATTGAACTGCACAGGTTTGTTGCTGCTATCATCTAAATGATATTTATTCCCACTGATTGTTGGAACTGGGAACTCACTTGGGACTACGTGCATGTATCTGCAACCAGGAAACTCATGAAGACATATGTTCACAACTTCTACTGACGCAGAAAACACCAATTTGGTGAACACTTTTCCATGGATGTATACCCGCTTTTACATCGTTTTCAAAAGGGAAACACATTTCAAAGCTAGAAATAAAGAAAATACCTTCAGACGGTTTAACAGGCTGGCCTTCGCTAGCCAGGACCAAGGCTCACGTCCCTGCTCTGCTGTCTTGATCAGGGATGTGGGGAGAATGAGGGAAGACATGCAGCGCTCTATCGGGCTGCAATACAGCGATTCAGCGAGGATTTTATTAATTCCTTAACATAATGACTCACAGGAGACATGAGAGAGTGACAGAGGAAGGGTCTCCCATGTACCGGTGAAATCCCCACCTGCCAGGCTCCCGGCTTTGTGTCTCTGCGGGATGAACTTTAAAAGGTTTGGATTTCATCTTGATGAGGGATGGGAACATTTTCTAAACCTCAGAAATCTTCTCATGACAGGAATATAATTTCTTCTCCTTTATCCACCAAGTATACTGAAATCCAGCTGATAAAATCTATGTATCATCCAGATATCGCATATGAAGATTTGGAAGATGCCCAAAAAAGCAGATACAGGTGGAACCTACAGTAAATGGCAAAATGCCTATCAATTGATGCTGTTTTCAGCATTTGCAACAGGAATCTGTAGCCTATTAAATTCCCTGCAGCTGCTTACACGTTTCAGAGAACGTGATGCTAAACAACAGCATTTGATCAACCCTGATTAGGATAGATCCAAGGTAGCAAAGAGTTAAAAACTGCAATAATTCATTGCCATGTTTGAACTCCTGGTAATGCACTTTTTATTTTTAAAAATCATAAATCAGCACAAAGTTCAGTGCTTTCAGAAAAAGAATAATTCCTGCATAAGGAGCTGCCAAAGAAATAAAGAAATGATGGATATTACAATAAATGAGACCATGAAGCCAAAGTTAGTGCAATGTTTCCCTCTTTTTTTGAAATTCTAATTCTCTCTCTCTATTTCTGCCCAAGGCAAACAGCATTCTTACTACGTATTTGTGGAGCATCATGTGAACTTTATTCTAGGATAAAATATTAGAAGAATAAATTGTTATAAATGTATTGAAATGGCTTTAATTATTCAGTATTTTTAATAAGAATGATAGATTTAGGAAAGTACAAAGAGCCTTAGGATCATAAAACCTGCAGCATCTGCTGCAGTTGGCACTTGCAATGTCTATTTCATCCTAAGCAGCAGTTTCTCTACTTCTGAAGTATCTGAAGCAGTCACAGATATGGCTGAAGCCATGAAGACCGAAGTGGGCACCACGTAACAGTATGCTTTTTCTGTCTACTTAGAAGATTTTTAGTGACTGGGTCACTTTGGAGGAAGAGATGAAGTGCTTGTAATGGCTACATTAAGGTTTTTATGAGCATAAGAACCTTCGAGAGGTCAAGCACAAAATGACTACAGGCCAGGCTCATTTTTATCCTACGCTCATACAAATTGTAGTTGAATAAATGCCACACCTACTTATACTTCTACCTTACATAGTCACTCACCACCCACCTTTTAACGTCCCTATTCTGCTTCTTGGATGCAGAGTCAAAAAGACTCTGACCTCTCTCTTACAAAAGATTAATAATAAGAAAAAAAGGTATTTGTGTAGAATTTCATTCTCTGCCTTGAAATCTCATTTCACTGTAAAGCTGCACACCCTGAAATGCACATAGAAGATTTATCTGAAGACCAGGGGACGTGGGTATCATGGAAGAGATTAAAACTGGGCAAGTGCCTGTAGAAACAATATGACAGAGTCCTTAAAATGTCTTTTAATAGTTACATAAAATTGACAGCATGCCAAAAGAGAAAAGGTAAGGTTTAAGTATATTGCATGGTGTAAGTTTTTCCCATGTTCGTGCCAACCACAAATATGCTCCTCTCCACCTCAAATCCATGACTATTGCTGTAAATTCTGTGACTTGGACTGGCAGCTGCGAGAAACCGAAATGGAAGTGACAGCATCAGTAACATTGCAAAATGAGAAGAAGGAAAGAGGCAGAAACACGGAAATAGACACACTTAAGCAGTTCCCTTTCCTTCTCTTCAGCTGCTAGATTTGCAAGCAGAGCTGTCCTGAAAAATTTATAAACTAGGAAAAAGGTGCAACTACTCCCTGCACGATATAGCACCAGCGGTGAAAGGTAAGGGGATTTCCTTGTGGAATCCATTCAACAGACAGACCTCCCAAGGCTGGGTTATTACGCCTGATAAGTAAGTGCTTAAGTAAGTAATTTAAATATTTTTAAAGTTGGACACTGGCTTAAAGGTCAGCGTAATATCTGAAGATAAAGTAAAAGGTTAATAAACAAAAAAAATCACAATCAGGTAAGTCTTAAAACAGAAATTTCAAAGAGTATTTATCTTGGAGGAATACATTAAATAATGGAAAGATAAGTAAATGGAAAAAGTAAATTATACAATTATTTCAAGGATGAAAATATTTCTAAGACTGAAAGCATTTTACAACCTCATGGAACTAGCTGAAACCACAAAAAAAGAAGGCATGAAGATAAAAAGCACAAGACCTAGATACATAGGAAGTGGAATGAAACAAAACCAGAAAAAGAGTGAAGGAGCACCCAGAAAAGTTTACTGTTAATACTGTTAATACTGTTTAAAAGCTTGTTTTCAGAGAAACCACTTTGTTAAAACATATGAAAGGAAATAAAGGAAGAAGTTATCAGATTCTGATATTACAATCTTAAAGATGTTCACAGAAGCTTTATATCAGTGGTATAAATCAGCATTGATTTATTTGTGTAAGCCAGAAAAAAATTATATGATGGTTCTGGATTAGTATTCTCAATATCCAAAAATGTTACTGCGGATCATAAAATTGTTAAGCATGTAAAGATCAGCGTTCACTAGACACACATGCCAACTGTAGAAATAACAGATCATAGACTACAATTTGATTTAAACTCATAACATTTTTTCACAAAAAGAATATTATTTAAGCATATTAATTTAGGTCCAAGGAGCCACAGTTAAATGGGGTCATGTAAAAATTATATTAAAGATTGCAAGTATGCTTCAACATAAAAAAAAACACAAAAGAAAAAGTTGTAGTAAGACATCCAGAACTGTATTTGTTAGTACTAAATTGCACAGCAGCGCACAGCAAAATGGAATTCGTACCTGCTGGAAAGGGGTGTAGAAATCTGAGAACGAGACTACTCGACTACGTAATAAATTATGTTCGAAATAAAAAGTTTAAATACTTATAAGAAAAGTCCAATAGACTTATGCTATGACAAAAATTAAAAGATCTTAAGCCTTCCCATGTGACAGTAGACGTATGAGATACGAAGATGACAGTACATGTGTGATATTATATAAATACCCACTCGCAAAGTATGAGCGCAAGTGAAGTTTCCCCTTAAAAGATGGATACCGAACGAACAACCGCCAGTTAATAGAACAGGATGCATTTTCATGTTCTTTTTCAAAAGGAGGAGGAAGATTTCCGAGCCTAGCATTGCTGACACAAAACAGAGTTTGCATTAACTGCTGGCTAGCGCTGTGAGATGGAAACCCACACGCAGATCCCTACAAAGCTGGGGACTATCACCTCAATTTGCTCGGTGCGGGCAAATATTTCAAGCAACTATCATTACAGGTTTACCATTCTTTCATAGTCTTTCCTGGGTAAGACACCAAAGCTGATCAGGCATGGCTACCTCATGACCAGCGATCTACAAGCCAGAGGAGGTCAAATCAGGGAAGGTGAATTGCTGATGCATGTTACATTAAAGTATTTTTTCCCTGAAGTATGCATTCGGTAAGTAAATATAAAGATGAGGGGAGCGTGGGGAAATGCGACCCTTCTCTAGCACTCCAGCAGAAAAGATTTGACTGATTCGCAGAGAGGTATTCCAGTCCTGACAAACAATACGTAAAATTCTTGCTCGACGCTTTCTTTGAGGCTGGTTGCGCTAATACTAGCTTATCTATTCTGTATTAAAGACTCTACTTACTACGACCTCAGTTTCTGTTAATAAAGATATATCCAAACGCACACACAAAAGCAACGTCACCACAATTTATTAGATATGCAGGAGCTAATGCATACTGTTTCTGAACAATGAATTGTAAGGCTCAGCATGTGACAGTGGTCTTCATGCAGGTTGTGCGATAAAGTACACGATGCATTAAAAAGCCCATTTTTTCCCCTTTTAACTGCTAGTTCTATAGCCTCCTTATTTTCCTAAATTTGCTGAGCCTCTCTCTTTCTTTACGTTGTGGTAGCGAAGCAGATTGCTGATAGCACAATACCCAGTGCAACATGTCTTCTGCAGCAAATTTGCAGGTAATTTCCTCAAACACAAAAGAGACAATGCATATAGGATAGAGCTAGTCTGTAATTTACTTCTGGATAACAAATTATCAATTTAGTCACTTCTCTAACAAAACCAAAATAATTTTCCTCTCTTAGATTGATTTTTTAACTGTGCTATTAAAGTATTATCCAATACTACTAGTATCATGCATATTTAATTTTATTTCAGAGATAAAACATTTTGTGGAAAGAAGAGGAGGATAAACTGACACAAAATGAAACAATTCTTCATGTTAAAAATAACCGGCATGAAAACACAGTTGCGAGGAAGGTAAATTATAAAGTATGCATTTATCCAATCATTTTAAATACCATAATTACACTGACTGCTCATCAAAAGACTTTTAAGACTCATTAAAATTATAAAACATTTCTAATTAAATCCATATTTAAATGAAGTTTCTATAACGGATCTACATGGTACTTTAAATCAAACAAAAAAGTTCTGGTGAAAAATCCAATTAGTTGAAGTTTTTGTAAGAATTACAGCTTAATGATGGGGGCACAGCAGTTGCCTTTTAGTTAACATTGATGATTACTGCATTATATCCATCTTTAGCCCAAACTTGTCCATAAAATAATCAGCCTTCATGAAATTTCATGTGCCAAATATTATAATAATACACAATAAATTTTTTTCTGCAAACAGTAACTGTCCAATTTAACAACTGACGCAAGTGGCTTTTAGGCTTAATATTACCCTATATCTGATTTGATTGATGCTATTAGAAGGGGAAGAGGACCTGTGTTCTTACTAGTCAAAACCAGTCTGAGGCACAAGCATCCACTCATAAGCACTCTTAGCCACTACATTTTACCAGTTTCAGACATGGGTGCCTGTTTGCCAGCCAAGGCACTGGGGAACTGGGCTTTTGTCCAGTGCATTGGGATGGTCCATCAATACTCATGTAGGCACTGCCCCAAAGTACCCTTCTTTCATGTCACAAACAGCCTTCAGTCTTCGAGGTTTTACATTGGGCTCCCTCTTCTGATCTCAAACAGCTTTGCCATTTCTCAGTTTTATCAACAGGATGGCTCTTTCTCAATCTTACTGATACCATTGATCCTTTTATTCTTCCTACAGATGGCACACTGGTGTGAGATTAATTGTTTGCTAAAGCTCTTTATTGTCTTATTCAACATAAGGATTTGTCTTATTCCTCAACAGACTGGGCCAGTGGACTTTCACAAGACCCTGGCCTTCAGCCAGGTTCCATAGGTTAAGAACAGCTCAATACCATAAACAACATTCTCCATCAGAGTCTGAACACGCTCATTGCTATTCACCATCAAAGCTGGAAGGGACCTCTAGAGGTCATCTCATCCAACCCCCCCGCTCAACACAGGTGTAACTAGATCAGGTTGCTCAGGTCCATGGCCGGTGGAGTCTTGAGCCCCTCCAAGGACGGAGAGCCTGCAGTGTCTTTGGGCAACCTGCTCCAGTGTTTGGCCACCCTCAAATCCAATATAAATATGTGTAACTATCCCTACCTATTTACAACCTTTTTTGAACTGCACATAAGGATTTCTTAACTACTTTTTTTTTTTAATTGTAGATCCAGTTCTAGTGAGCTGGACAATATGCAGCTGTGGAGGAATTTTCTATGAGTAAAAAAAGAGAGACATGGCAAAATTTGGCTTTTTCACTATATATTCAAGATGAACATCAGCAATTCAAGCTGTAGCTTTGTTTAAGGATGCAGAAATCCAGTGTAGAAGCCCTCACTGGCATTTGGTGATACTCAGGAGTATGAAGGCTCCCTCCTGAGATCAGATGAAACAAGGGAAACCTCAGGGAGTAAAGTGTAAACCAGGAGAAGCTTCCTTGCTACCTCTCCCTGTGGAAACATCGCCTGCAAAAGAGGTGAGGACATCCTTTTGCTAAAAGAGGAACCTATTCAAAAGAGGTTGAAATCCATAGAGCTCCAGAGGCACAGGAGGAAGGCATGTGGATAAGCTGGCAAAAGCAGCATGTCAAGCTAACATGAAAAAGGAAGAAGGTTTGTACATAGGTAAGGGCAAAGCTACGCTGATCTAGGAAAATGGGAAGAAAAAACATGTATCTCTAAAGACATCAGAAGAAGGGGATCCAGTCAAGGGACTTAAAACTCCTTCCTGATAAGAACGTTGGCAATGTAGCTCTTCAGCTTTCAGTATGAGATTTCCAGTGGCACAAAAACCTGAGACAGCTAAATTTTCTATATATCCTTCTCAAAACAGTCACATAGAGAAATGTATCCCTATTTAACAGTCTGCAAAAACAAGGCACACAAAGATTAGAGTGGCCCAGAATTAACAGTCTTCTAAAATGTGCACTCTGGTTTTCACTGAAGAAGTAAAGGAAGGAAATAATCTTTCAGCTCCAGTTTTTTCCATGTGGTCTACTTATAATATTGGCTGCAAATTATTTCCTTAGAAATAATGAGACATTGGATTCATAAGGATCCGTCTGGGCAGTTTTACTCTGTTACGACAGTGGTGACTAAAGAGGTGTTTCCTCTGGCTTCCCCATCCCTCCTGGTCATGGTGCCAGGCGAGCTTCTCAAAAGCTGGACTGCACTTCAGCTGGGGGGAAGCTGGTGTGGCAGAGATTCATATCCAGAACTCAATTTCAAAAGAAGGATTTTTAATAAGGAATCTCAGCACATGGATATTGTGAGAAGTCAAAAGTGTTCTCCAGCTTTCCTGGCTCTTAACACCTGTATTACAGCAGCAAGAGCTCTACCCCACCCAAGTGAAAGGAAGGACACCACCTAGCAGATCTCATTAAATGGTCATGTTTACCAGATTCTCACAATTGAGACAAAAATAAGGTAGCATACAAAGTAAATTGTAGCTTGAATTATTTTGCAGGATTTTCACTCTACATTGTTTGCAGACTATGTGATTGTTGCTCTCATAGGGGATATTTACTTTGTCACCCCCCCCATCCATCCATCCACGTTTGAAATTGCTGCCCTTGATATCCTCCTTTTTCCTTTTCCCATTCTTTCTCACCAGTCTTTTTTCCAGATGGTCAGGGGGCAAACAGGCAACAAGTGAGGCCTGGCTCCCCCTATACACACCTGCTTAGGTGTGTGTTTGCAAACAGAATGGTAAGAATGGTACAGTTTGGCACAAAAAGAACTACAGATCTGAAGAAACAAAAACGAGCTGCAGTTTTAGCAATCAACGCTTGTAATAGAGTACATAAATTCTACTGTACACAGAAATAACAAGACCTTCTTGAACCCTCCCAGTGATTAATTAGAAAGCCTGTCTTACAGATTTTTCTCTCAGGTGTAGTAACCTCGTGGACCTTACCATTAAGAACTAATAAATAAATGCTTGGTTAAGCACAAACTGGTTGATAGGCAGTGAAAAAGAGTGATGATCTTGGTTTTTATGCAAGACAGTTACCCTGTCATGTTACCTTAGAGGACAAAATAATACCAAATAAAAATAAAATTTTCAAGTGCCTGGTATAATGAATTATTTAGAAAAATTCATTACTCTATTTCCAATATAAATGCAACATGCAGGAAGTATAGAGCTGAAGTTGCATGCAGGGTACGGTGTTTTCAGACTATTTTTAGATTAGCTGCACTAAAAATCTGAAATGAAAACAGAGAGGAAATCCACAAAAATTATTAACTAGTTTAAACAAACCACGTGTATTTTATGTCATAATATGTCTGTATTTTGAAAGATAATGTTGTTTTTTTACCTTTAAAGCACTGTATTTTCAGTGTACTTCTAAGGATCACAGTGTGATACAATTACCTTAAAGGAGGAGAGGAGATGGAGATGTCCCTTTAATGGAAGCTTGACAGTATATAAAATACACTGACATAATTAACTCTTCTCACAGATTATCTGGCAACATTAAGTGTTACATATTTGCCTCTGTATTGCACATGTTATGATAATAAACCATCATCACACTTGACTTTTCTTTACACAAATCTCCTGATGTAATGTACAAACAGGAAATTCAAGATTACCTAAAAGACGTAATACCTCCAGTTCCGCCCCTTTTGTTTGGCATTTTCTTAAGTAAGTTACAGATTAAGATGATTAGAAGAGAAGAAAACACAATTCATAGACATTTAGATTCCCAGATGTGTATTTGCTCATTAGACCTTAAACCGTATGACCAGATATGAGAGCCTTAGACTCGTTCTGAATAAATAAAAAAAGTATTGTTTTAATAGATTAAATAGAACAATTTTTCAGAAGCGTGACACAGGAAAACCTTCATTCTGTCATTGACATATCCTGTCACATGCGATCCTTACTTGTATAAACATAAATTATTTTTTGTATGTTTATCAGGGCTTAAAAATCAATTTTTGAGAGCCATCACAGAGATATCCGTGTGAGCAGTAAGAGGCAACTGCCAGAGAAGCAGGCTGTTATCCCCTGTGGGCTGCTCAGCCCCAGCCTCTGGAAGAAGAAGATGCCTGTGGCCAACGGTTCCTGTCTGACCGCTGCTTACGGGTGCGGGAGCTGGGGATACCCGCTTTGGTGGCCACCAGAAAGCGGGTGACGCAGAGGAGTACGGTATTTGCGATAACACTGAGACAACTCCGGCTCATTTACTGATTTCTGAAACGTTTCAGAGATATCAGTGATTTTCTCCTCAGGTAGAAAGCCCAGATTCTCCACTCTTCCAAGTTAATAATGGAGGGCGACACAGGAGGCAAAGAAGGGGGCTACCACCGGAGAATTTGTTCCAGTGCATGCCAGACAGGAGAGATGTCTACTTTACAGTTTTTCTGAAGACAAAAGGAACTCTGCCCCTCTGGTTGTTTCTTCCCTTGTCTCTCCCTCCAGGGCAACGGACAATGTGAGAAGAAAGCGCAAAACCCCACAACATCTGAAGCAATGCTTAGCTGGTCAGGTCAGGATGCCTCCATTCAGAGGATTCGAGGATCGCTGCTTACGAGGATATCTGACTTCAAATACAGACAGCAGAATTTCATAGGAAACAAAAATCATATTAAAAAAAAAGTAGACTAAAGTGTATGCAAAAACCTTAGAGTCAGATCTCAATATTATTTTAATTTTTTTCCTACGGAAATAAAATATAAATACAGTTGATAAAATAAAGGGGGCAGGCTTTTCATATCCTGCAAAATAAAATACATGTCTGTATTCTGAAATGGCATGAGATGTCAGATGCTAAGCACATCAGTGGGCCTTGGCAAAAGCAAATTTAAATAAGATATGAATTGTGTTATGCACTGGTAGGAAGCACATAAATTAATTTGACCTGTCAGCTGAAAGTTGAAGGGGTTGTGCCCAAGCTTAAATAAATCCTCATGCTGCTTTTACTAATTAACATCTGTAAAAGTCTAACCCTACAGAAAGCACCCTTAATATTTCACCTATTTCTTCTTCCAAACTCTTTTCTGTAACTGGAGTTCTGAGATGGAAATTATATGCCTGGATTTCTGATGTGGCTGCATTTTAATCCTTCTCGTGTTCCTTAATTTTGAAATCCACATTTTGACAGCTCACCCCCCCGCCCCTTGATTAATGCCTTGTAGGAACCCCTATACGCCTTGCCTGTAAGTGATCTAATTTTGTGCGGGAATGCCTGGGCTGGTATGTTCAACCGATTCACCACCCAGGTGGCTACATTTGGACTAAATGAGCTGTGAAGAGCCTCATCTAGGGCCATCACCGTCTTTCTTCATGTAGCCCCACAGTATGCAGCCACTGCTCCAAACATGATTTGTCACAACCCATCAATAGAAAATAAATTATTGCCATTCTTGCTTGTCAATGGGCTTGTCTTCACTTCGGCTGGCCTAATGATTGGAAGCTCAAAGGGAACATTTCCAGCCTTTGTGGAGCATGATTATGACTGAGCACACTACTCCCCTATGCATCCTGGCCAGTAAAAACATGTAGGGAA
>NW_009258795.1:811096-863069 GCF_000687185.1 Egretta garzetta
AGCCACGAATGCTAGAGAAGCTTGTATTTGACAGTCTAGACTTGTTCAGTTCTGACATTTATTTGCTCATTTTAATGCCACTAGTAAGTGCAAGGTTGCAGCATTCATGTATGTGCAAACAACATATCATAATGCGAGGGTGCAAAAATATGAGTGAGGAGAATGACCTTGGCAAGATCACAGATTTTTAAGGCAAAGAGATAAACTATATGTAAAAGTGAAAAAGCTAATTTGAATTTGTTTTCACAGTTGTAATTTTCTCAGACATGTAAATATGTCTGAATAAATATGGCTGCAAAAATGTTGAAGTGGCAGCTTACTTCTTAGAATTTTTCTGCTGAATTTAACAAGAAGTTGTAGCGGACGTCTTTGTATGAACGCTATAACAGTACATCAGCTTTTAAAATCACTTCGTTCTCCTTAGGCCACAGAAAAGAGAATGAAGTACCTCAAACAGATGGTATTTGGATTTTGAAATTCAAAGACACTGTATGTCAGAAGGCAACTGCTGTAACCAGGTAGGCAGAAGCACGGATAAGGATGTTCTCCATAATGGATACATCTGGATCACAGAGGAAAGAAGCCCAAAATTATCTGTTCTAATCTGCAGTATATAAATAAGGTGGCTTGAGACCATACTCAATATTATTTTACATTTGAAATAATTTTTATCAGAAATTGACCAACAGCAGTAGTAAGAAAAGAGGAAGGAATGTCTCCTGTTCATCTTGCTAAAAAAAAGCACTCGGTTGCATTCAGTAAAGATGCATGAGACAAAATGAGAGATATTCTTTAAACAATTACATGTGTATATTCCACAATGGCCACCTCAACTGTAGCTTAAAAAAAGACGAATGTTCAAAGCCTTGATTAAGGGATCAAGTTTTGCTAATTGAGCACTTGGAATTGTTAAGGGGGAAATCGCCATGTAAATGATGCACTTAATCATTACTTGGGATATTTCATAGAAGTGGGGTTTTTTTTTGTATTTTCTAAATAATTCAGGCACATGTTACATCTTTACAATACAATCACAAAACAGTTACTGTTCTTGTTAAAACAGTGGTGCCAGACATCACATGCCATAGATGTAGCGCACTGAATGGATGCTGGGCATGTGAAAGGACTCGATCTGTGACAAGGTATATGCGCCTGGCCCTAGCAACGCCTAACATACAGTGGACCAGCAGCATCACTCCCAGCCACAATGAACCACATGAACGGCTCCAGTAGAAAAAGTGAGTGCTGCTCACAGAATTGCGCTCCTTGGAGTACTCTCAAACTTTGAAGAGAGGCTGAACGTGTGCAGGCTAAAGCCCCAGCAATAGGAAAACAAGCTAAAAGAGACTAAAATGAATTATTTCTTTAAATCTCAACATACTCAACTGCTACTTGGGACTATAAGTGCCTTAGATGCAAAACCAATACATGAAACCATAACACAGGAGGTTATTACTTTGCATATGTGTAAGATTGTACAGATACATAGTCTGTTGCAGAATTGGAGACAAAAACTGGGCTAGAAATTGTATAAAATAACCGGACAAAGATTACAGAGCTAGGTGTTTTCATATACATACCAACTCAACTATTTCAGCAATTTGAAGTTGTTGGAAACAAGGTACAAAACAGGAAGAGAGAAACAGCGAGACAAAAGTTATATTGAAGAGAAACTAAATCCTTCTCCTGTTCTACAAACACTTTCTGAAGAGCCTGTCCAGAATATTCAGTGTCCTGGTTTCAATTAATCCTGCAAAAGGCTAACTCATTTAGAGGTGCTTTTGCCCCTTATGTGCTTAGATAATGCTACAGCATAACCAGATGCGTACGAATTCTCTCACAGATACAAAAAAATTTTTAAAAGGTTTAAAGTCAGGAACTTAAAAAGTTTGAAAATGCTGGAATTAAGGTTAACCATGAATTGTAATGATTAAGTTTCATACACCATTTTTCTACCTACCTCTTTCTGGGGCACAGAGCAGAAATAAATCTCTGACTGTGTAATAGTGAATGCTGTATTTTCTACTAAGCATTCAATGGATGACCTTATATCTAAGTTACCACACTCTTCAAAGCTTCTATAATTATCATTATTATTAATTTTCTCTTGGGCTTTTCTGTTGCAGGCATCAGTCTCCGAGCGCATCACAAATACTAAAGAAAATATTGATACGACATTCCTGGAGATGAATAGATGCTACCATTCTGAGTTCCCAGTTCGGCACACCGTTAATGCACTCTTGCAGAATACTGAGCACCACTCAGTGGTTTCCTTTCCAAAAGAACATCTTCCAGTCATTTCATCTACAACCGTCAATGCTCACATCTGCTCCAAATAACACACCATGTCCTCCACTTCAAGTAACCTGGTCTGGACCCTGCACAAGCTCTGTCGAAGAGGCAAGAGTGGAAGAATTCAGCACATCATTCAAGCACTAGGATCCTGCCTCTTTCTGCCCGTTCACACATTCCAGCTTCAGCCATAATGAAGCACAGGTTATTCGTACAGCGGCTCCATTCACTGCACCACCATGCTCCAGCAACGGCACAGCCCAGGCTCTTCACAGAGTGAAGGTGTAGTTATACAAAAAGAAGGAAAAAGTACTGAATCCTGCAATTAAAGCTCTCCCATTTTGTAAGCGGAAAATGCTCGTGTGTCTTGGTAACAGCTTTCCAATACTCTGTACAGATATATGTATCTGAGGACAATAAATTTTTGTTAAGAGTATACCAGGGATATACCAAATATCTAACTGTATATTTGGGTGAGCATTTAACTTTCGATGGTAATCAGATGAAGCTGAATTGGAAATTTATAGCTTAATATAGCAGAATTTTGTAAAAATTATCCAATAACAATAGTTATTCTCTCTCTTGACATAACAAAACAAAATGTTAGATATTACTTTTCCTATTATATTTTCTTAATTCCCTGCT
This sequence comes from Egretta garzetta, assembly GCF_000687185.1. NCBI lineage: Eukaryota > Metazoa > Chordata > Aves > Pelecaniformes > Ardeidae > Egretta > Egretta garzetta. The sequence goes on from NW_009258795.1 coordinate 814,034, forward strand.
ATTGTCATCAGAAGCATAATAGAAAAAGACTTTACTGCGCATACATTATTTTCCTTTGATTAAACAGGTGCACTGGAATTTCAATCATTTTAAATCATAATTAAATGCCCCATTTTTTTTTTTCATTGCTTTTTTTTATAAACACATTTTGGCAATTAAATTCTGAAAAGAGGGGTTTTTTTTTTCTCTCCTTTTTTAAAGTTATATTTCTAAAGAATTAGAATAGACAGATTTATTCACTCTGGAAAGGTGGAAGACCTTACCCAGAATTATCTGATTATACTATTCATAAAGGAAATGACTATTCCTTAGTTTTACTTTACAACTTCACAATATATTTGAGTTGCTTAAAGTTGCTCACAATTTACAGGCTTCCAGATCAAATAAGAATGAAAATTCTAAATCCTTGATCTAAAATGACAACACATTAATATCCACGTTATAAGGACAGTTTATGACAACAATCCGGGTAAAAAATTGGTAAAGCGTGGCTAAATAGTACTTGGGTAAGAAGTTGCTACAGTAGAATAGGATATATTTAAATGAATTCAACCTGAAAAAAGCCCAGCAGCCCATATGTTCAGAAATTACTGCAGAATTTAGAAATTCTAAGGGATCTTCTAGAAGACCTGCATTCTCTGCTTAGATGCTCAACATCACTTTCTCAAAGGCTCGAAGTCAGGCCTTTTAGAGGCATCTGGAATGTAACACAAACAAAATTCAACAGAAAGTATTATGGGATGGGCCAACATGACAGCAGCCTAACCACAAACAAAAGATGGGAGCGCTCTCACATTTTGCAGTGAGATAATACACGTTGTCTCTGGAGTGAGTTAATGCAACTGATGTTCAGATGCTGTGTTCATAAGGATGCACAGCTTAAACACCTGAACAATCTCTGGCTGGCTTATTTTTAGTGCCCTGACTTGTGTTATAAAAAGGTAAGAAGACAAAAATTAAATAGCTACCAGTGAAGAGGCGCATATGATAATCTTATTGTACTTGTTTCAGGTAATGAAAAATACCTTACATTTTTATCACAAAAACCATGATCCACCCACAACAAGAAATAATTTTTGGCTTTAAGGTTTAGAGGGAGGCCATCATCTTGGCTTCTCTGACAGCAAAGGGTACTATTTCTGTGAGTTTAACTACATATATTGCGAGTTTCTTTCACCTGCCTGGGTGCAAGCCACTACTGTATTTTTCTAAAGCACACTATGGAGGGCGAGAAATGAAAGAGAAGATTAAACTGGAAAAAATTAAATTACTTGTACTGACATCAAAACAAAACATCAGTGAGTTTTCTAGAAGTGGCACGACAATTATAATGAGGATAAATATTCAACAGAACTTTTGCTTCCATATCTGGACTTCAGCAACGTATTACAGGCTGACTGTGTATGAGCAATATCCCATGATGAACATATGGCAGTAAAACTCATTGGAAAGGACACATTGCTGCTTGCATAGTGGTCTAGGAAACCTCAGGTTTAGCCGTCCCTGTTGCTCGCACAGAAATGGATTGGTTAATCTTTCGTTGTGATAGAAAGGCCATCTTGCTACTTAGGATTTTATGAAGCAACACAAAGAAAGTACAGCAGGTTATTTACAGGTAAGCAATAATCACGTTGAGAATGGCATGTACAGAGCCACCAAAAATCATAATTTCATGTAGCATTAAAGTCCTTTGTTGCTAATTTCAAGTTATGAAAGGCGTAAGTGTGTGTTTATACAACAAAAAATCTAATCCTGAATACATAGCTAAAAAAATCAAATTACAAGGATTTCTTCTTGCAGTTTTCAGGTGATTTTCAAAGAAACAAAAGAGTCCTTGAAGAACAAACACTATGCAATCTTAGACTACTCAGCCGATGTGTGTTTTCCTAAGTATGATTTTTAAAGGAAACTATTAAATTATTCTCCTCAATGTAATGCAGTTTAATGGTGCATGGGTGCTAAATCCCTTACACCTGAAACTGACGGCAACCATGTTGTTGATACATACATCTCTCTCTATATAATACAGACATATGTTTTAAATAATGTTATTATATAACGTCTACTTATAAAAACACCTTGGGTTTAAGCAAGATCAACCTTTTTATGATTTGGAGACATACCTATAGTATTCTCAGTAGTTCTGAGCAGAAGCTCAGATATTAAGACAAGAGTTAATCACAACTCTCTTTAAAAGGATAAAACTACCTTCTTTAATTATTACACTGAGGATTTTGTAATTCAACAATATAGTCCTACTAATAATTCTGTCTAGAAGAAATTTGCATGTTTTAAATTGGAGACATTTTAAAATACCATAGTTATATCCTGACTGCAAGAGAAAGTTCTTTTTTAGATTTATTTCAGCTTCTATCAGGTGGCATTATTTTTCCAATAGTCACTAACTCCGTGCATCTCATTTGAGGCAGCTATGTCCAACCTATAATTATTTTCTTCTGATTAGAGTAATTCATGGTTAATTATTCAAAACGATTCTTCTTCAAAATCAAACCCATTTCTTGCCATGGCACTTTAAAAATGTAAGTTACAAATAAAATATTCCTCAATGCAAATTTTTGCAATAAAAGAATGCCTATTTTACGTCCTTAAAATAGCTTTAAAATCTTTGTATAGCAGTAAGGACTCTGATAATACCAAAATAATAGACAAAATTATTTGCTGCTGTATAGGAGCATATACTTCCATGCATAGTGTCCTGCGTAGGATCAGCATCTTTGAACTGTAATGACCAGGCTAGAGTGTTTTTCTGTGCATAAGAAGGCTTTAACAGTGGCAAGGAATATCCTGAGACCTCAAAAACTCTGCAAGAACCCAGATTTTCCTAAAGTCTTGTGTAAGATCTGATCAAATCTCAGTTAACTATAGTTTTGCTTATTCAAAGCTGCTGTAAACTTAATTTGATGTAATACAGTCACACCTAAGGCTCCACAGAGACATTGCAATATATAAAGGGGGCTTCATAAGAAAGATGGAGAGAGACTTTTTACCAAGGCCTGTAGTGACAGGACAAGGGACAAGGGTTTCAAACTGAAAGAGGGCAGACTTAGATTGGATATAAAGAAGAAATTCCTTACTATGAGGGTGGTGAGGCACTGGACCATGTTACCCAGAGAAGCTGTGGATGCCCCACCCCTGGAAGTGTTCAAGGCCTGGTTGGATCGGTCTTTGAGCAACCAGATCCAGTGGAAGGTGTCCCTGCCCATGGCAGGAGGGTTGGACTAGATGTTCTTTAAATGTGCCTTCCAACCCACACCATCCTGTGATTCTGTGATTCCACGATGTTGTGTATCACACTGTTTGCATTTTTAAATGTTACTGGAAAGTCTGAATAGTTACTCACTGTCTCCAGAGGGATTCTATTCTGACCACCTTTCAGAATGAACTGGTGAATGGACTGAAATTACTCCTTCAATCAGCTGGCCCAGCTGGTGAGTGCTGCTGGTCCTCACTTGATGTGCAATAAATACTCCTGGTTTTCATGGCTAAGTCTATCAGATTAATTTGCTTAAAACTAGTCAAGAGTTTCAGGAGCTCTCTCCTGCAGGTATCAGTAAATAAACGATTGGCTGAAATTTTTTACCATACTCCGGTGCATAAGTTGCCCCTAAATGTACGAGGATCTCACCACTTATATCAAGAGACAAAATTAAGCACTGATTTAATAACCTTGTTTTGACAACCAATTGCATGCTACGTTCCTGCAAGTTATTTTTGGACTGTATGTTGCAAAACAGTGTAATTTGCATGACCAAAGCTGAATTTGTTGAAAACAGTCTAAAAAATGGATACATAAAGCAGAAGATACAAGCTGCAAAACTGTATCATGTTGCATTTAGTAAAATAACTTTTCTGACTGATTTTTTGACAGATTGAATATTTTATCACATCAGTTCCAAAATCCAGAAGCAGCATGCTCTGAGGCACTTTTGATATTGTATTTCTGCTTGTTTTACATTTCATTTCACCTATATCTCTCAAAGGAGATCAGATTAGTCATGAAGATCCAAATTTCAGTAACATATGGAACAGCATTATTACATGGATGAATTTCTAGAGGAACTCAGTGACTTCAGTGGAATATAAGATGATTTCTATTTTTTCAGCCAATTTTTTCTCTGTAAAGATGATGTTATAGGAAAGCTACTTGTAGTAACTTGTTAGTGCAGTGCCATGACGACTGAATTCAAGGAGCCGTGGCTGGGTTTTCTGAAAGTGTTAAAGGTTTTTATAGTCTCATTGACCACACCTAATGTAAGCAGGTAAAAATCCACGCTTCCAAGTACATATAACAAACCAAAGTACTGTGTTAACAAGCGATATGCAAGAAAAACAGTCCATATTATTACCTAGTGAGAAAGCTCCTGCATTGCCAGAGTTTATTTATGGCTGCACAATAAAGCACAGTGATAAGACCATCCTACACATTTTCAAGATAGGTAATATATTAAGAAATCTCTGGTCCCAAAATTCAAATAAATCTTTGCTAGGTTTTTCTATGTTGCTAGACGTATCTGAGTTATCTAGCATATAAAAATATTACCATGTCCTGTAAGAACATGTTGCAGAACAGAATTCCCCATATCTTTCTGTTGGAGCAAGCAGAACTTCCAATGCTCTTTTGTGGCTGAAATACAGTTCATCTCATTTTGAGAGACCAGGCACACTCCAGCACATCCGTTATAAACTTCAACTTGATGTTACAAAGACCCAAGAAGTTATTTCTTGGCCCATACCAGAACCTACCCAAAAATAATAATAGCAAAAGATTTAAAAAGCTACCTTCAGAAATTACCTTGGTAGTATCAGTATAACATTTTCCTCACAATTCTGAAGCACAGATAAAAGCCAGGGCTTCTAAGTCCCATATCCCATATTGGAAGTATTTCTCTGTAATTACACACACACAAATGATGATGTATGATGCCATCAAATCTGGCCCTAAATCCCTAGAAAAAATCGAGTACATTTTAGCAGCTTTGTAGAGTAGCTCTTTATGGTACCCAAATAAGAGGACTTACTAGTTAACTGCTACTTCTTTCTCATAATTTGAGGATGCTTGTCCTAGGCTTTTTCCAGAGAAAGATTCCCATCAACCTAGCTTTCCCACAAGATGTCTTATATAAGCAGCATATTTAAAAAAAAAATAAATTGGCTTCTTTTGTTACTAGAGATCAACTGCTGCAGGAAAAGGAAAGAAATCACTTTGTAGAGTTTGTTTGCCTTAACGCCATCACCCACTCTTACCTATTTAGCATCTGAAACTCTTCCATTACTACTTTGTATACGTCATTGCCTTTTGTAACACGTGTCCCCACCCACCCAGCTGGCTGGCTAGACCCCTTCAGAGGGTCCGGACTTGACCAGCCTCTAGAAATGTCTAGGTTCCTTATCAGAATCACATACTATGATAGGAAAATTAAGAAAATGGCCTGTCACTGATGAATGAAAACAAGAAGCAATGCCAAGGACAAGGGTCCAAGAGACCTCCCTGAACTGTCGCTGTCAGCTCTTACTAGATCCTGCCTGGAAAGAAAGCCCTGCAACCGAACACCTGGCCACAGTCAGCGCTGCTGGAGACCAGGCAATCGTCTTGACTAGTGGGCTCACAAACCCCAAGTATACAAGAGCTGGTTGTTCCCTACTATTCATCACAGCACCAGGCTGAAGTAGCATTTCTCTTTAACATTGCCCCCTTTGCCCTTACTCCCACTTGTCCATCCAACGTTCTGTCCTCATTGATCTTTCTCCATCCCTGAAATCTTCTCATTGTGTAGCACATATGTCCAGGAATCCTTTGCCTTACACTGGCCTCTGATAAAGTTTTCTATCTTATCTTTCTGTTTGATATACCCTTTGGCTTCTCCAGCTTCCTCTCTCCTGACTGTCATATTGCTCAGACCCTCAAACCAAGAGAAACCCTTGGCTTCTTTTGTAGATAGCCATGAGTTCAGAGGGTTTTCTCTCAAAATTGATTCAATTCTCAATGCAGAAAGAAGAAAATCCCTCAAAAATCCGTAAGGAACATAAACCAGAGAAAGTCTATGTATTGGTTCCTTTCTACAAAGGCTGCCAGCAGCTAAAATGTCACCAAGCTGATAAAGACAGCACACTTAATTTCCAGAATAAAGCAATCTAGACTCAAGGAGAGAGAAGCTTATGGAGGAGCTCTTACATCTGTTTCATGGAGAAACGGTCTATTTAACAGCATGTGCTGTATTATAACGTCTCTCGCTCTTTGGGATATGAGCTCTATCAGTGATAAAGAAAAATGCTGATATTTTCCTTTGGCTTATTCAGTTTTCTGTTTCGTTTTCTGTTTGGCTTGTTGTCTTGCCTGTTTCTTTTTGCAAGGAGATTAACCCAGGATAGTTTTCCGAGGAAGTCTCACAGCACTGGCATGAGTTGCACCAACACAACAGCATGAGAAGCATAGATTTGGGAAGAAGCAGATCCCACCTGTGGTGGTCTCCTTAGTGAAAGAACTGTCATCACATGTTCAGACCCGCAACAAATCATTATATGTGATTAGCAATATCCACAGTAAATAAGCCTCACAAAAGTACTGTTTTCTGCTGCTAATTGTCAAGAGTACTGATTTACAGGTTCAGTAGTCAATGGTGGTCAGGGAGACAACCCAGGCAACTTCTCAACCAGCCTTTCTTTGCTATCAGATAATCATTACTTCCCACATGCTCTTTCATAGCCACAGGTAGAAATGCTATTGCTAATTTTCAGCTACCTGAAAATACCTCTCCAGAGATGTTTTTTAAGGCTTGACTAGTCATTTGACAACTTGCGAAGAGGCAAATGCATACTGATGAAATTGAGAGCTGGGTGTTGTCCAACGGTAAATGAGTTTGGCAGGGAAGCAGCAAAATCATGGCAAAAGGTTTCGGTTACAACCCAAGAACAAGCAAGGGTACTGGAAAGAAAGCAGGCATAGGTTTGACCCTTTCAGAATATAACAGTCCATACTCTGCGCTTAGAGGCTGTTGGCTACAAGGGCAGTGTTTTAAAGAGAGCTGAGGCTTAAAACTGAACCTCCAACCATTTAAATATAAAACACATGAGAGATTAAAATAGTGGATTTTGACACAGGCAGATGTAAGTATACAGCAAAACATACGTTTTATAAATACAAATATACCCAATGTTTTCTAGGACTTCCTTTCATTATAGTTAAGATTATTTTGCTGGACATAAAATGTTAGTCCTGCTCAAACCACCACCACTTTGTATTTGCCACAGCAATCTTGGGTGGCATGTCCAAATCTTGTGACCAACCATAATAAACATCTTCACAAGGTTAATATTTAAATCAACCAAATCAATTAGCTGTTGGCTGCTAGCAGCCAGGAGTAGTAAGTTTCCAGCTAGAAAAGTTGACTGGTAAGAAAATCCCACACTGACTTTCTGACACAGCAGCTCCTGGGAAGTAACTTCACACACTTCAGCACAATGGTCTCCATCCACCCCATATTCCTTTGGCACTGGTAATCCCACTAGTCCTGAATTATTGCTTGTTCTTGGTTAGCTGAACAAACCCAGAAGCTGTGGTTCATCAAGTAAGTTTACTCCATGTTGCTTCCCCCTTCCACTCAGCCATAAAGGTGCAGGAAACACAGTGCCAAGCCCACCTGCCCGTCTGCTGTCCTAAGGCACATCCATGACTGCTGCATTCATCAGTGAGACACATAGCACTTCCCAGAACATCTGTAGGTGTTGGTAAGTATCTTGCAATACATCATCAGAAAAATCACAGAAAATGCTGTTAAAAAAAAGGAATGTTGCAGCATGAATTATCTGCTCATAATACTAAATGGTTAACAATGCAAGTGCTCACCTGATGGATTCACTGATCCAACAATTGGTTTTGTTAGCACAATGAAGTGGAATGGAAAAGGTTCTCTTTGATATAGTTAAAAAGTGGCATTTAAAGCAAAAACCCCCCAAGAGATGCATGTTAACATCAGTTCCATGTGGGTGGATGAATGGTGGTCTCTCATGTATTTGAGACTTTGTCCAGTAGTAATCCTAAGACAAAGGTTTACACAGTTCTGAAAGACCAATAGGAATCAATGAAATCTGCATAGAACTCCTAAGGACTGTATTTTCACTGGCTATTTACCTAAATTGACGCACTGTGACTTTTAGAAGTATTTGAAATCCTTGTATTACTGCATTGTATTTTCTGTTACAGCAAAGTTAAATGGTACAAAGCCAGTCTGGATGGAACAGAAATTTGAGTCAAAACCAAAGATGCCCTTCAGTCTTCACAGCAGCTGGTAACACTATACAGTGGTCGTCAGAAGCAGAGAGGCTGTGCAGTCCCCATCTGTAGGGCTTTTCAAGAACAGACTAGATAAAGCCCTGAACAACCTGGTCTGACCTCATAGGTGACCTCCAGAGGTCCCTTCCAACCTGAATTATCCTGTGAGTCTATGAGCACTCCAAGTGCTTCACCTATTATTGGCGGATTATACGATATATATAGTTTGTTACTTGATATTACTTATTTTTCCCCAAGTCTGTTATTTAACTCATTCTTGCCTAAGCAAGCACTGTGCCAAACAGAAGGCACATCTTTCTATGTTAGCAACATTCATTCTCAAGTACGTACAATGATCTTTAAATTTCTTCTATGCTAATTAGCCCACATATTCCAGATCCCGATTCCAAGTGGTGGGTGCGGGAGATAAGGGAATCGCCATCATTTATCAAAGGTTAAGACTACGTTCTGAGATAATCTGGCCTGCTCCTTTCAAAAGAAAGTTATGGCACAATTAAAATTGTTAGTGGTTTGTAAGACATATAAATAAGGAATAAATAATGTACTCTTCAATTTGAACTTCAGGATAGTAATAAATTATAGAAGAAAGCTGTGTTCAGTAGTGCAGTGTCCAAAAATTTCTTGCTTTTCCATGTCATGAACCACGTTCAATTATTGCTTAATGGAAATAGATTATTTCAGACAACAGGTAATTCTAGAGATTCTGCCTATTTTGCTGAATTAATGCTCTTGGCATCTTTTTAACTTCTCTGCTAAAATGGATAGCCAGTCAAATTATCCCTTGAGTTTCTCTCTTAAAAATATTGTGTACCACTGAGGTGCCTCTTTGGTATCTACTGTAATTTTAATTTTAAATTTAAACAAGATTAAAGCATCAACAAGCTGTATTATGAGTCACTCTCAAAGCACCAGGCCGTTCTAGCTGTCTCAGCAATACTAGAATAAGGTTCTCGAGTTTGTAAAGGCATGCTATCTTAACATGCATTTTGACCATTATGACCAAAATTACTATTAGTGTATCAAATACAGTTCCAAATGCCACAAAATTTTAGAAAGCTACTGCAATTTCTGTTTCTTACTCAATCACTCTGTATAAATGAATTTTACAATATTTGGCATTTTGGTTTAGAGAAAGAAAACAAAGGAGGCAGACACCTCCCACCCACCCCCCTCAAGTTTCTACAAAAGAAATGTAACAATACAGACAACTGTTAAATTTCTACGACCTTTTAATCAACAGAATCACTGTACTTCTTTCTTAAGAATAATATGACTTAAATTGTTCTTTATATTTACTACTAGTCAATTACTTTACTTTGCTAGAAAGAAAGGTCATTAAAATAATCTTGAAGCTTGACTTAGATTTCAGAACTAACCTGCAAGTTGTAAAACCTTTAACTATGTTCCATTTAACGCATTTAATAGATGTAAAAGCTCACAAGTGATGATATAAAGGATAATTTACGCTTGCAATGCATTTTTGTCCAATTAATAGATTGCCCGTGTGTTGCATATTTTGCATGACAAAAGAGCAGAATATTAAACTGCCATTCATAATGAAAATGCACTTTGCAAATTAAAAGTGCCGAAACAGAAATTTTTCACCCTGTTTAGGAAATAAACAGTCCTTAACCAATTAAACTGCATTGTAATAATTCTATGATTTATTGCAAGTTGTTTAACTTTCAAAACTTGGCTAACCCATATTAAGGTCACAATCCATCATGTCTTGCTTGGAAAGCCAGCAAATAATGGCTGTTGTATTAGCTGCTTTTGATGATAATATGAAAGAAGTATTAGCACTTGTCAACAAAACTGCTTACAACATAACATTAGCATGCATGGGCTGCTGTACCTATTTATTATTCTGGCAGCTTCACACATATTGTTACAAGCTTATAAAACATTTTGTCGGGTGGAAACCGAATGTACACTGTTTGGTTTTCTGATAGACTGGCAGCATAAATGTCTGGGCTGACTTAGTTTAGTTTAAGTGTAAATAGAGACACAAATTCTTCAACCTGTTCTCTTATTGATACTGAAAAGTGCTGAATTATTCAGCATCCAACTCTTCTGTTTGTGTCTATCACAGTTATCAATTACCCATCAGTCTTCTTGTCAAAACAGAATGGATTAATCTGGCTGAAAACAAGACAAATAAGTGGATACTATAACAGGGGTGCAGGGTTGCCAAACTGTCAAAGGGAAATGCAGGCAGTGACATTTGCCGTCAAAAGTCAGATATCTGGCTTAAGTGAGCAAATGATTTCCCTTTACGAGCCAAGAATGCACTTAGCTTACCGTAAGTAAATTAATCTGCCTACTTTGCCTACTAATGCATTATCAACGGTGATAGTCACAGCAATTTTGCACTTACTGCTCACATGCCTTTATGGCCCAATGCTTTGTCTGTAAGTTGATTCTTAGGTATAAATATACAAAAAATACTGTTCTGTTTTATAAATTAAATTCCTTGAATACATGAACTTCTCAGTGTGGTTAGTTGTGCCGGTTTGATCCATTTTACACAACGATTGATAAGAAGTCAAGTAAATCTTTGAACAGCGGGGTTTGTGGAATACAACCGACTTTGGTTAAGTCTAATCTTTCATTTTCCTCCTGAGCTTTAAACTTTGAAACCTTGCTTGGAAAACTGTTTAGGTCCATCTATGATTCTTGAAAAAGCATACAGATGCATGTGATTTCATTTGTACTTCTAAGATAAAACGTTAGTAATACAGCACCCAATTTGGGACAAAGGTTTGGCACCCATTGAGTCATGTCTTGCATTCATGTCTCGTGACCAGCAGGTCGAGGGAGGGGATTCTTCCCCTCTACTCTGCTCTTGTGAGACCCCACCTGCAGTACTGCATCCAGCTCTGGGGCCTCCAACAGAAGGACATGGACCTGATGGAGCAAGTCCAGAGGAGGGCTACTAAAATGATCCAAGGGCTGGAGCACCTCTTCTGTGAAGGCAGGCTGAGAGAGTTGGGGTTGTTCAGCCTGGAGAAGAGAAAGCTACAGGGAGACCTTACAGCAGCCTCCCAGTACCTGAAGGGGCCTACAAGAAAGCTGGAGAGGGACCTTTTACAAGGGCATGCAGTGATAGCACAAGGGGCAATGGCTTTAAACTGAAAGAGGGTAGATTTAGATTTGATATAAAGAAGCAATTCTTCACTAGGAGGGTGGTGAGGCACTAGAATGGGTTGCCCAGAGAAGCTGTGGATCCTCCATCCCTGCAAGAGTTCAAGGTCAGGCTGGATGGGGCTTTAAGCAACCTGGTCTAGTGGGAGGTGCCCCTGCCCATGGCAGGGGGGTTGGAATGAGATGATCTTGAAGGTCCCTTTCAACCCAAACTATGGTTCTATGATTCCTATCAGATGTTTCTGGTTTGTTTGCCTTTTTTTTTTCCTCCTCTGCAGTAGTACTCTTCTAAACAATTGTAGCTAATCATCACTCATGCCTGGAGCCTTGCAATCATGGCACTGTCAGACACCAAGAGCTTAGTGTAAGCCAAACTTTTCTACTATGTACTGCAGTAAAAGCTTTTTATATTTTATATATTTTACACTTATTTTGGAAACTTGCCTGCTACCCTATTTAAATTCCTACATAGACATGTATCTTTAAGTAGTATCATGTTCTGGACTTTAAAATGCAGGTTGGAAGTTGCCACTGTTTCCCAGTATGCACAAAATAATACCAAGAAAGCAGATTATTCACAAAATCTTGGACAAAACTTGCATTGTCTGTCAAACAGTTTGACAGACCAAGAAAAACCCCATCCATGCATTCCTACGTCAATTATTGTAATTCCCCCAAAGTCAAAATATGGTCAAGAGTACTATAAGGTTAATAAAATAATTTATGTTCTTTCTCTTGTTAAGTCTCCATTTGCAAAAAAGACACAGAATTAGCAAGGGTATTTTGCAATCATTTCCACAACATGCTTGACCCACTGCTGATCTCTCTGCATATTCACTAAAAATACAATGAAACCCACTATATGTCATATAATTTCAGTAAAGCAGCGAAATTTACCTGTTATATGTTAATTTTCAATTTTTTTCATTTCTATTAAGCATGAACAGTACACAGCTGGCTCTGTTAACCACTTGATATTAAGCATCAGGATTTATTGACAGACATTTAACAGTCAAGAAAAGATTGCACTGGATCTGCTAGTTATAAAAGTTATTCAGACTGTTTAATTCAGCATTGCGAGACATCTGCTCAGTTCTTTGACTTTTAATAACTCTAAGACTCTACTGTCAGAATTGATAAAGAATATATATATTCTAATATTTCTTCTTCTTCTTTCGGAGATATGCTCATTGTGATCTGTGAATTTTTTTGTGAAATTAGTGTCAGGTCCATGTCTGATTTAACTCTCTTGATCAGTTCTAAGTGAAACAGTGTAAAGAGATCTCAGACATCTTTCAGAAAGACCTTACCAGTTCCAACCAGGAAACAATATAAACCTACCCGTTACTTAACACTTGACAAAACCGTTCTGTTCTCTAGCAAATTAAGGAATCATTTTTCCTCTGTGATTGGTGAGAGCAACTATTATTATTATAAAAGATACAAAATAATTTAAACAGAAGAAATTGGTTGCTTCATGTCAAAGGTTTTAAAAACTAGTGACAGAAATCAATCATTACAATGGAAGGAAAATTGCAGCAGAAACACTGCTGCTCCACTTTGGATATGTCAGAGAATAATTTTCGTTTTAATATGAGTTTCTGTCTCGATTCTAAGATCCAGTCTATTTACTTGTTTGCCTAAAAAGTTATTAATTATGACTGCTAGACCTATCTGAATGCTTGAAAAGTGATTAATTTTTTCACTCATGTCCACTGGATTTCCAGCAAAAAGAAAACAAGTGTTTCGTTACCGACTGCCATATGAGAAAATTAGAATAATAATGCTGGCATTATGAATCTATCAAAACACCAGCTGAGATTTAACATTTTTTTAAGGCAAAATTGCACTCTTCAACATAGCTCCTATGACTTCCTAAGATGGTTTCCTGTGGTAAACATCTTTCAGTTCTAATCTCACTCTTTCTCCCCAAAGAAAGGCACAAGCCTGACTTGGCTAGGAGGGTTAATTTTTTCTTCTAATACCTGATCATAATAAAGATTGCTGCTCATGAAGCGTTATCTAGATGTGAATATCAAGCCACAAAATGGCTACATCTGTTGAGCTGTTATTCTGGAATTAAAAAAAAAAAAAAAAAGTCAAACTAAAATTAAGGGATGAATGTGAGTCTGTCACTATTGCGCTTCTGCTATGGAACCAGAAGAGGCAGGATCGAGAGGTCCCTTCAGCGGCAGGGACTCCTGGATAGCAAGGCTGTTGGAGTTGCCTTTGTGGCAGTCAATAACCTGTCCTTAGCATCCCAGCTGGGGATGAAGAGACCTAACAAAGCTGCAGAATGCTGTGATCTGACCAAGTCTCAATACTTTCATGAAAACATGCAAGAGGTAAATATGTATCAGAGCAGTTAAAGGCAGATCAATATGAAATAAAGCACATCTCGCTCGTGGATTCTTCCACGGATTGCCAAAATGCAAGGCAAGTTAAAGCACACTTCGTACTAGCCACAAAATTAAAAAGAACTACCAAAAACCTAGCATGCACATTATCAAGTAGCATTTGAGATCATCAAACTATTTAAATACTCCAAAATCGTATTTTGACATTTTAAGTAAGATTATGCAAAAATAAGGAAGAGCATTTGTACTGTTTATTATGAGCTTTGAGAGCAAGTTTCTGAGCCTGAAAGATGAAATAAAACAGAAAACTGAGGTAATCAGCTTAAAAGGCTGGGATGCTGCTAAAGAACTTTTTCGGAATTCTTAAGAACTTTTATTATCCCATTTTCAAAAACTAAGCAAAACTCAATTATGGCAAATTATATTATCTTTCCATAGTTTTAAGTTTTAGTTAAGAGCTAGCCTCTCCAAAGAATTAAATTAATTATGTATAAAGTAGTGGTGTTAATGATAAAAAAAATTCTAAAACACTGAACAGTCCCCAAACTATTGCTTGATATTATTACTATTTTTATTACAAACTACCAGCTTATGAAAGTGTTGGATTTACTCAGCTGCCCAGAATACCCTGTCCTGCTACTAACCTGCTTGTTTCAATATGGTAGAATCTGTCTTGTTTAAAGAATTATGTCAAGCAAAGTCATCAACTGGTATCAACTAGATGGTGTTTGAAAACATATGTGGACTCACAAGGCCAGAAGACACTTTGTTTTTTTTTGTTTTAGTATTTTACAGTGGTTTAATGTGTTACTTTAAGTTAATAGTATGCATTTTCTGGAAAAAAAAATCAGCAAATTAAAGAAAATAGAAAATAAACTCTTGTGAATTGATACATTTGCATGATGCTTTATCATAATTGAGTCAGTGCACTTCTGCCAAACCTTCAGACAGGTGATTTTCTTTCTGAATCATCCATAAAGAGAGGACAAGGATGGGAACTCCCTCAATGATCACGGCTTATGCTGATTTTCATCCTAAAAATACTCATCTCTCACTCTTCAGAGCTCATATGGAAAGAAAATCTCAAGGTGGTGGTCAAAAGAACCCCTTCTCAGTCCTTCAGCATGTTATAAATGATAAAACCAAGACCCTGGCTAAGAAAGTGACATTCATAATCGCAGTAATAATGAGATACATGAACTGAAAATTACTTCTAAATGATCAAATTGATGAACTGATCACAGCACTTTTATTGCAAGACAAGGTATGTCTTAGGGAAATGGTGGTAAGCAAAATTTCTTTTTCAATTCAGGAGGAAATCTACTTAAAGAAAGAAGACAAAAATTTCCTGCTGGGTACTGGAACTTTGGGTTCTTTTCATCAGGAGCCCACATGGCTATTAATACTGCGGGCTGCATTGAGTCAGAGTCACAAGCCTCTGGAACCAGATCTTCGTCAAACTCAATAGGAAGGTCTGCTTTCTCCTACTCATGCTTTTGACTTTCAATGTTTTATTTTGAGCTGTTTTCTTGGCCAAGAGGGGAAACAAATACCAGTCTTTCTAATTAGCACTAACTTTCTGAGAATGAAGTGTCTGAGATAACATCATCATTATGAGTAACTTGCTTTCAGAACACACCTACGGGTATTCAGTAGTACAAGATCTGTCTACTTTTGATAACACTGTTACACTTATAATCATGGAAACATTCCAAATTTCTCTCAAAATGTCACAAAGAGCTACTTAGAAAAATATCATTGAAATGAACAGCAAGTTAAAAATTACAATCGTTGATCAGAATGAAAAACACTGACAACATTAACCATCATTAGTGAGTAGAGCTGACATGGAACTTCATAGTTACTATTGAAAACATACCTTGATGGAAAATGTCGTTTAAGCAAAAGTTAAGTCCTTCACAGGGAGATTTTTTTTTCTCACTGAAATTTCTTACTTTTAAAGTGAAGAATAGATCTAAAAAAACCCCAGACCATTTCTGTCCATTATTTTGATTAAATCCTACTGTTTCATCTTATGTCAGTACAGCAATAATGCAAACTTATTTGAGCTGCTCCTACACCTTAGACGGGCTGTGGATTGAATGCCTCATATCTCTCATTATTTCTTATGGGGAAGATTTTTATGCTGAACATGAATCTTTGGGTTAGTGAACAGGAGACTGAAGTGCAACATTGCTAAAATGAACCAAATGAAACATTTCCATTTAAGTCAATATGGAACGGGAGCCATGGAAAGATCAGCTCAGAGATGCTCTGTACTGAACTGTGCTTGAAAATGATTCAAAATCTTCTGGTTTGGAAAAACAACAGTTTTATTTCTCAGTGTTGATAAGAATTGTCTAAAGATGATTATCACAGATTAGAAAGAGTAAGTGTTGTACTTCTATGTGTGAGAACAGAAATTCATTTCATTTCTCAGCACTGCTAATTTTGATAAATCTGTTTGGAAATTCTGATTCTGACTGGACCCATCTATTTATTTTTGTTCAAAACCAATACAAAATCTTATTCCTGGAAAGCAGGATATTTCAGTGAAAATAAAAACTATTCCATATAAACATTACGGACTTCTATGGTTCTTTTCGATCCACACAGATTATTCTAGTTTTTATATATCATGGTACTCATAGCTGAGAAAAGTTCTGAACACATCACTGAAATCTAACACTCTCATATTTTCTCACCATTGCCACCATGTAGGCATTCTTAGGAAGCAGGCACTTAAACAAATATATAAAAATTCAGAATCTTTTACCCGACGTGAACTGAAGCTTTTTCTCAATAGCTCATAATCTGATAAAAAGCAGTCACATTGAATTGAGTAATATTATATTTATAAATATTTATATATTAAACTTTTAAAGTGTAATACAGATAGCTGATCTATCTACCTAGCATTGATCAATTTTTTTCTTATCTTAAATTGTCCTTATCAAGGAGAGGCTAGCAGACAAGAGCTAAACCCCATTTTTCTTTATCCAAAAGCTAGGGTAGGTTTATGCTGAAGTCAAGAGGTATAATGGTAGATTACATAGTCATAGGTGAACTAGATTTCAAATAGACAGCGTAAGTATCAATAAAAACAGTTATATTATATTGGACCTTAGCAAGAAATACAAAACCTACTGGAGAGCCTCACCAAGGACAGCAACCCTAGTCTGCCTGCTTCAAGTAGTTTAAAACAGCTTAGAGTATGGATGGTACGTGAAAATATCCTTACTTTCGGAGTAGAAAGACAAATTAACAAAATTATCTGTATGAGATATGTACAATAATTTGCATAGAGTGCAGATGGTTTATGGTTTTGGAGAAGAACAGAAAACAGATACCAAGGGGTGTGGAGAGGGCGCTGGGCTAACCAGCCATAGACGACAGGCATGGTGCAAAGCTCTACTCTGTGCATATTTTAGAAGATGCAAGAAAGAGGAGGAGTTTCTTTTGCAAAAATTTTTCCAGAGACATTTTAAAAAGGAAAATCTAGAAGGAAGGCACATGAAACCAAATGTAGGATGGTGACATCCCTTCCCAGAGGATCCTTTTTCCAATCATAACTACCTAGAGAATGGTGCGAGGCTACTTTTTATCTGTCCAGTTTGTTCCTTGCTTATTGCTACCTTTGCACATGCACAGTTCTGAAGAAAAAAGATTTCTCTCCTTCCAAGACCTATCTGGCTTACTAAAACCATTGCGTGGCAGTTACGTTCAGGCTAGTTCTGTGTTGTACAAAAATATCTTTTATACTAGTTATGAATTCGCCATCTTTCCATTTCCCTTGTGTTCTTTTCTCACAGTGAAAACAGACGCTCCGAGTATAACCTCAATATGTCAGTTACACACACATTTCAAGTCTGATGAACCACTGTTTTCAGGTACAATACGAACTTTCTAACCTTGCACCACTCTTTCTGAGCTCTCCCAGCCTGCCACATCTATCACAAGAGGGGTATGCACCCCGGGAAATAACATTGGAAATGAGACAGAGCTGCTGTAATGATATTTCTGCATTATTCTCTAGCCTATTCTTTTTACATACCCTAATTTCTTTTTGACAGCAACCTCACTTTTAAAAGAAATTTCCATTCTTCTTCTAAATTAATATTGCTAATACAGTAAGAATTGAGAAAAGTATATGAATGCTTCACAATTTTCTCCTCCTTTACTTTGCACTTCATCTGACACTGTGCCTGCTATTCATTGAACTTGGTCATAACTCTTCTGTGGACTCAACTAACTTGAAAAAAAAAACAGAAAAAAAAAAAAGACTAGGTCCTTGTGAACAAAACAAGACCAAAGCCAAGATCATCGACATCAAGTAAGTTTAAAACTTGTCATCCAAGAGCTGAATAACAAGTTAATTTGAAAGTGTCAGCAAAACCATATTGTGATCAAAGGATCTTCTACATTTGGAGACCCACGGGATAAGAAACAGCTGTTAATACCTGCTGTAGGTATAAATCACAATACTGTATTGCTTCTGTAACGACTTCAGTGGTACATAACTCACGCAATAGGACTAATCCTGCTCTTATAGTAGCATCACTGGAACTGGGCCAGGCCCACCATCAGTGAAAGCCATCATTAGGATAGCTGACCAAATTTCAAGGTGCAATTTAAACAACAATACCTTTGGATTATCTCTTTCCCAGGTCCCCTTCTCAACAAGTAGCATGTTCTATTTAATGTGACATTAAAGCCTGAAAACTCATTCTATTGAAATTTAAAACAAGACCTGCTTCTTTATTCCTAAAGGTAGTACATATTCATACCTATATTTTTAAAAGCAACAGGATCTAGTGCTAAGACCACTTAATCAGCGGGGTACTGGCACTAGGTATCTTTAAAAATTTAATTAAAAATAATGAAAAAAGCACATAGCTGGATATTTCCTGACATTATTTCACAAAGTATAATTCAAGTTATAATCTTCCTCACTGGACTAGAATGAACAATAATGAAGAGTCTGATTCATCTCAGCTGTTGCTCTTTACGAATTATGAAATGTAACTTAAAAGAAAAAATTGCAAGTTTCATTTGAGAACACACAGTTCTCTTCATACAGTAATAATTTGCTGAAAGTGTACTCTAACACATCAGCTTTAACTAATTAAATAACAAAAAACTGAAATAAACATATAATGACAGAAAAGGTAAGAGACCTGCTTCCCCATGGCCACTACAAAGGTAATTGTGTTTAATCGCGAATTAACTTATAGGCCATTTCAACACATAAAATTTTTCTCAATTGAAAAAACATCAGTTGAAGAAAACAAATGTTTTCCTTTCATTTCTTTCAGACTCTCATATTCTTGACTGTTTCAATACTTTATTTATACTAACTGTATGCCCGTTCCCTGGTCCATTTAATAACCAGAATTAACAAAATAAATGTAAACACTAACTGCCTGAATAACTTCAAGATATCGAATGTGATATCCTATGCGAACTAAATGGGAATGTATTTGCAATTTAAAATATAATTCATCATAATGAAAATGTAAAGTAGTAGTTCTGCTTTATTCGGTGTGGCAGGTTAGAGATCCCTGTGAAGCTACATTGAAGCAAAGAGTAGATTAATAATTTAATTTGGTTCAGAACTGTGCAAGTGGGGCACTGTGAGCTTTTATTCTGTAACCAGCTGCTGACCCTAATACAGATCAACCAATTAGACATCTCTATTTAATTGTTGGGTGACCCATCTAAAACTCACTAGGAATTTTCATTATAAACAAGACTCAGCGGTCTAAAAGAATTCCAGTTATCCCCCTGGTGGAGACAGTTGGTTTGATAGAGGCACACAAAGGAGCTCAGCAAACGAAAAAATTGCAAGATCATTTTAGGCTGTGTTCTGTGAAAGAACATCTTAATATAATGAGCCTTTTTTCGATATCCCTTGGCGAAGCATCAGCCCTCTCAGATAACCCCACACAAAGCAAATACCATTCGTCTGAAGTTACATTTGCTCCTTGTTATCACAACTTATGCCACTTAATTCATTATTCAACGAATCCACTTTCTTGTTTATTAGATGCAAGGTAGCCGCTCATCCCTAAAGGCCATGTATGCAAAAGACTGCTTGTAATCCTGTCACTTCAAACCTCTCCAGGCTTTTACATTGCTTCAGGAATTAGGAGGAAAGAAGCAAACAATTTAGATTTATTCATGCTGATATTAAATCTGTATATGATAAAGGAAATGAAAGAAATGTTACATGGCTAACTTAAAATCTATTGATACAGATCAACAGAATATGCTGTTCCCTGGATTTGTGAAAGCTCACACTTTCACCCCTGTAGTATAACCCCCTTCCCACCCCCGACTGTATCTTATGTCTTTAAAAGATCTGATTAAAAAATAAAAAAGTATTTGTTTCTCACATTCCTTCCTGCCACTGAAAGGTATCTCAGCATCTTTCCTCAAGTGCATTTGATATATTCAGTCTGCCATCACTACCAGAATTATCTGCTCAGGTGCTGAATGCTTGTAGTGAACACGTTAAAATCAGCAATCAAATGCCACAGATATCAAATTCCAAAATGTTTTAAGTACCCTGTGTTATATAATGGGCTTTAAGATACATTGCACCTGATTTTGGTAACTCACTGAATGCGTGTTCTCCAGTGTTTTCAAATGTGAATTTTGCTAATGATATATTTAATAGATTTAAGAGCACAAAATAAGAGCTTCAACTCTTTTCACACTGCAGTAACAGTCATCGAGATGTTTCAATTTTACTCTGTAACCTTATGCTGTTAGAATCATTAAAATGCAAATGAATTACTGAATTAAACAGACTTTCAGTACACTCTTAGCACAATTAATATAGTATAAAATTATCTGCATAATTATACACACTAACATTTATATAAGGCATTGTAAAAAGCCACAAATCAGAAACTGGATGTAAAACTGGTAAGCACTGGAGAACAGGCTTCTACCTATGAGAATGTAATTGGTAGTTTACTGTTAGCACTCTGCGTGACTGCAAATAAACTTCTACATTGCACATTTCAGTTGTTAAAATATTTTAAAAATAGATTATTTTCCTTAGTGTTAGTACATCAGTCTCGCAATGCACAATAACACACTACTCACAAAAGTTCATACAATTATTTTCTTGATATTAATTTTAATTTTAAAATTATAATTAATGACCTGGCATTACACGAACAGTAAAAGCAACAACAATAAGAAAAAACACAACAAAAACCCCATTGGAGGTATACATCTCAAAAAGTGACTGAACGACTCAAAATAAACCAGCATTTTGAATACAGTCATGTATGACTAAAGTTACTACAAAAATAATTGCTTTTTAAAAAACTACCTGTTCTAAGCATGTGTTATATGGATTGTCACTTTAAAAATATACGTATGTTTCTTAGTAACCCTGCTTTGATTACGGAGTACATGCACTATGACTGTCACAACTCAGGAACTGATTCACCTGAATAATTAACCTTTTACTCTAGCAGTGTGCATATACAAGATGTACGCCTTTCATTCAATTTAAAACAAGGCAAGTATAGAAAGTGTCTTCATAAAATGTAATGCAAAACCCAATTGTTTTCTCTACATCATGCACCAGTGCCAGTAGCTGGACTGTGTGGGAACCTGTATTCACCCTCACCTGGCATTCTGAAATAATTCTGAAAAATTAGTGGTGAATAATAATGAATGGAAACTTTTCTGTTAATATACAGAGAGTCCTAACTTTATCCTTTATTGTGCAATGTTTGCATTTTTGCACGTGGGAGATTTTAAAAGTCACCCAGTGATTTTTATAGTGCAACCGTATGCTAGATAAAGATATTTAAGCTGTCAGTATAAACTGCTTCTGTTTTCATTTTGCATTTAATTTCAATGCCAGACTCAAGGCATAAATTTTTCATCACCTGCAATGCTATGAATAAAAGATTAAAAAAAGAACTGAGAAGAAATTCTAACACATGCGGTGCATGCAGCACATTGTGCAGACACACTGTGCATAACTAGATGTTTAATTTCCATCACTTTTTCCTATGTCAGGAACACTATTATTTGGGTTCATACATCATGCAGCTAATTTCCAACATTTCAGCTCTGTGGAATTCAAATTTATCTAGCTCTGGACAATAATCCATTCAACAGTCTTGAAATCTGGAGTTGATACACATATTGGTAAATTCACATAGTACTTTCTTAACATTAAATAGAATATGTCTCTTGCCATCTAGTGTTGGCAAGTTAAGTACTATTAAAATATTTCAACAGCACATATTCTTGCCTCACTTCTTGAACTAGCAAATGAATTACTCTTTTCCTAAGTTCAAAGAAGTAAGAATTACTAAAAATTTCCAAGCTAATTTCAATTCCTCATTAAGGCTCACTTCATATTTTAAGCCGAAGGATGTGATCAATCCCAAGAGGTGAAGTTACGGGCTCGCTCTGACAGAATTTTTTATTTAGCACTTAAGAGTGTTTTTAGTAGCACTGTGCATCTTCGGTTTTACTTTATTAACACTCAGAGGACCTCGGATGAAATTCTGTTTATCTCTCTCCAACAGCCTCTGCTGGATAAAGAAATGTGCTGTGGAATACACCTTTTTTAGCATTAATGGTAGCCTTTTATTTATCAGAAAATATCTGAGATTCATAGTTTGACTTTTGCCTAGCAGCAAACTCTTGGATACACCATCCAATCAAAAGTAAAGATATTTTTTACTTTTGCACCATGTCTGAAAATGTACATCTGTATACCAATCTCCATACACTGAAATTCATTTAAGGAACAAAAAAATGACACTGTACAATACTTAATCTGAATATAATAATTTTCCAAAATGTTTCATAAAAACTTTGGAAAATAACTTCAAACAATGGTTGGTAGTGCTTTAGCATCAAGAAGCATTGAAGCATCTCTGCAAAGGCAATGTGGTACTATTCCAGTCCCTGGCCTTTTCAGACAGGGGTGAGCACTTCCAATGGGAAAGAGACACTTAATGGATGGCAGCTGGATTAATGTCATTTATGGCTGCCAGGACTGGTAGGGGGGAAATAACAGCGTTTTACTGGTTGCTTTGACTTGTATCAAAGCTGGTGCAAGGCCCCACTACTGAAGAACTTTTAGAAGGACTGTGTATAATCAGTTGTCATAAACCATTTCCAGTGCTTCTATTAAGAGTTCAGGCGGATAAAAAAAGGTAGAATATGAATTTTGAACTATTTTCACATCCATTGAAAAGTTGTACACTTGTAATGGACCGTGGCAAACTGGTGGAGCTACGCGACACTTGCACTCACGATGCTCACTTGCGCTCAGTCTGTACTTTCTCTAAAGGACATTATCTTCAGCATTTCAAGCTGGCAAGGCAAAAAAGCAAAATTACATATTTATTTTTAATGGAGCAACACCAATGGCAGCGATGCAGTTATTGGCAATTCGCTTCTTGGTTTCTGGCATCAGCTCTGCGAGGTGCCAAGTACTTGGTACTGCTAAGTGCAAGGTGCCTTGGTCCAGCAGAGGCCTTTACTTTCCTTCCTTAGCTTTACCTCACAGTGGATGAGAGGCCATCGCCTTTGAGGATCTGAGCTCTCTTTTAATCAAAGGTAATGAATTATAG
This sequence comes from Egretta garzetta, assembly GCF_000687185.1. Taxonomy (NCBI): domain Eukaryota; kingdom Metazoa; phylum Chordata; class Aves; order Pelecaniformes; family Ardeidae; genus Egretta; species Egretta garzetta. Next base: position 837,466 of record NW_009258795.1, read on the forward strand.
TCTGCAGTGACCTTACCATACCAGTCAGCAGGCAGTGGCCAAATGTGAAAATGTGGTCACTGGCATTGCCATGTGAATTTGGAGAGTTCCATACATTTTGCCTTTTCCAATTTAATTTGTGGTGACAACAAGGTATGCAGTTGTGTTACAATCTCATTTTATAACTCCGTCGACATGTATGAGTAACCTGGGCATGGTAACTGTGAGCTTATATATATATATATATACATATATATAAACAGAAATACAAAACAGAAACACAGAAGTGTTGTACTTTAAACACCCTTAGGAGTGTAGGATTCAAGGAATTAAAGTAACAGTGGAAACACATATAAGGAAATATGATAATCTATCCTGTAAAGAACATCTAAAATAATCTCTAGTTCATTATACCACTGTTTTAAATCAACAGTGGTTTGAAAGTTAATTGGCAGTTAGAAGGTAACACACTTTTTTCCAAGCTGCATCCTTAGAAAAGCAACTTCAGCGTATACTTTTGGACTGTAGGTTCTTCCCTAAATTCACAGAAAAGGTTGGGATTCAGAAATGGGAGGTGGGAGAGGAAGGCATTGCAAAACAGTTGTCAAAAGGGATGTAAGCAGCTGAAGAAAACAGACCATTAGACTCAAGGCACTTTCTAATCATTTTTCCAACACCCAGACATTTTTTTTCCCCAAACAAGATAAGTGTGTGTTGTGACTTTTATAGCTGTATCTATGGGTGAAGTCACCATGGGTAGTCCTGTACCTGGTGTGACCACCCTCAAACCGAACGCGTAGCCAACTGAATATACACAGACAACACGCTCCTTCTCCAGATTCAGCTACCAGCACCAGGTTCCGAATACGAAACCCACGTGGTTTAAAACAAAAGGTAATGAGCTACTGATGATTTTCCAGCACACGCTGAGTGCAGTTTGTCTTCTCTTGCAAACTATGTTGAGAAAATGGGACCATGGCATGTGTTCCCATGATGACCGCTACCAGGTGCCTTTCACATTGTTTTAATTGCTTTAAGGTGTTACTTACAACTCACACACATGAAGTAAATACAGGGAGCCGGCTCCTTTTATAAGATAGAGTGATGTAAAAGTTTGCCTTATTCTCTTGTTTGCCCAGGGAGGATATTTAAATATTGCTTAAGCAACATTCCGTTCTGAATTTTCAAAATATGAACTGGGGAAGTTGGACACCTCAGCCATCTGAGCACTGAGTTAGGGTTCATTTTAGCTTAAGACGCTACAGATTTATCTGTTTATAACTTTAGAAGGATATTGAATATTGGTGTGCAAACAATTACACATTATCATTTAATTGCACAACAAGCACTTAATGCTAGACCTGCACAAAGTAATAAATCTGCAGATGGTGCTTTACTGCATTCATACACGTATTACATCAGCAGGGTAATTATTTCAAAAAAACCAGTGAAGATCTGCCTTAAAGTTTCTAGGCTAAGTGGGATGAATTTAGGAGCTAATCTGTGATCTCATGATGAAGTAGAGGCGCAGAGCGTCACAGCTTCTGTCGCTTTGAAATGAATGCTTACGGTGCACTACTTTACTTCACTGTGCTTTTTAGTTTTTACTTATTCTTAGCACAAGTTTAGAAGAATTCCAAGCTTTGAGCCTAGTAGTAATTTCAGCAAAACAACAATTCCCTTTCTACAGCTCCACCCTATCTCACTGCTAAGTTTTACTTAAAACCAGTATATAGTGATAGGTTATCACACATTTTAATATATAATTAATACTAATTTAAATTGATAATATAAAAGTGCAACATGAAGTGCTAAGAAGTGGATAAAAATCATTTTTTCAGCGTTCTGAATCTGCTTGCCTACCTACAACTCAAAGATTTTCTTTCTTTCATAATACACTATAATATGGTTACAAGTGCATTGAAATTCATCTTGTTAGAATGGTAGTAATATATCCCACCAGGACTACTGTTCCTAGTAGCAATTTAAAATAATTATTGTGAGACTTGATGCTAGACATCAGGTTTGCAATAGAATTACAATGAGGGAAGTGTATTAGAGACAAAACATTGCTGGAAGAAAACTTCATAATGGCGCAATTTGGAACTAAGCCTCAATTTTACAGTAATAGATTCTCTTTATGATGGCACAAAGGAGTAAATGCACTTAGCAAATTTAAATCTATTATTAATCACACTTTGTGGATTGCAGTGCAGAAAGGAGAAAAGAAATTAGCTTTTTAAGTATGTTTCTTATATAAAACAAGTTCTACTATGAAGAACATTTTACAAAAATCTCCTTGTTATAGCTCAGAAATACAGCAAGTCTTCATAACTGCAGAGACTTAGAGAGGTTCAAAATCTTTCTAAAATAGTTTGGCGTGTCTTCATTTCAGATTAGAAGTTACTCAAGATGGTGTGCTCTACACCATCAAAACACTTTCACTTTTAGAAACAAAATGTCCAACAAGAAAGGTGAAATGAATTTGATATTCACGCTTGCTCATGGCAATCACTCTTCTTAAATGGAGGGACGTATTTGCACTACCCTTGCTCTATGTCACAGTTCTGGCAAAGCAAAGTATACACATTTAAGTGTGTATACACTTAAAAGCCTCACACTTTTACAGACCGTTGGATGTTTTGAAAAAGACATTTCAAAGAAAATAATGGGAAGTTACCCAATATGGATGTTAGGAAGCTGTCATACAGCGGTGGAAGATGATAACATTTCTTACGCCATCACTGTGGAAAACTTTATAGCCTACCTTGTAATTTTACATCTAACTTCAAAATAATACATACATTCAGTACCTCTTTTAGTTCATGAATCGCATTTTAATAAAAATTGATATATTAATATATTAGAATTGCAGATGCAGGCTTGTTTGTTTTTTTTTTTTTTTCTATCACTGACCCTTTCAATAAACAGAAGTCTGGCATACACAGATGAAAATAAAACTTCTAATTCCAGCATAAAGCAATGTGATACAGTATCTACCAAAGCACTAGCATATGAAAGCAAATAGTCATTGTAAATGTTTTTTTTAAACAACACATTTAGAGTTAATTGGACATTTATTTTATGGTTAATAAATAAACATCTAAAAATTAACATTTATTATATTTACTAATTTTCTATCTATTATCTTTGAGAGGGAGGTTAAGCTTATATTCACCTACAATTTACCCTGGACATTTAAAGTGTGTCTAAAATTACTGATAGGCAGGGTATCTTCTGATCTTTAACTATTTCAGCTCCATGCACGCCCCAGCCATTGCCAGACAATAAACGCATGCCCACACGGCAGCTTGCAAAGAATAGAGAGTTTCCAAAGCTATTTTTAGATAAACTAACTTGGATACCAGAAGCACTCTACTCGCAGCAGCACAAGCTTCATGTGGGCTAATTTACTCTGCTTCAGCAAGGAAAATTAGCCTGTGGGGAGCTCCAGACTGCTTAAGTTTCTGGTACCTAAGGTACCTCATTTATAATATCCCTATACCATTTTTGCTGTCTTGCAGTCTGTAGTATAGACACGGCTGGAGAAAGACACGCAGTGGGTCTGCGAGACAAAAATCAAGAAATGGTTCCGTGTCAGTGGCTTAATGGGAATGAACACACATTACCCCGTACTTCTCCCATCATTTTCCTGGGGATACTGCACATCTATTGAACGAGATGATCATAATAGGGCTTGCAGAATGTTACATGCTATAACATTATGAACCAAAAGTTCAATTAGTCAAGGCGGCTTTCTAAAAGAGAAGAGCTGAAGACAAGCTTATTCTTTTTTCCACTTCCATCTGCAGAAGAACGCCACTTAAAGGGAACGGGGCAGATGGAACTACATGATCTTTACTCATCACCTAGAAGAGGTGGTATAGCATTTCTTGCTTCAATAATTATTTGTCAAGTCTCAAGATACTTCATTCTACCAAAGTGAAGAAAAACAAATTTCATTTTTCTTAAAAGTAAAATTTTAAACTACCAGGAAAATGTGACTCATGCACATCCTCAGACTGAAAAGCAATCACACAAATGAAAGCAGAAAAAAAAATCATTAATTAAAATTATCTTTAGATAACTTCATCACTTTGTGGGGTCTGATTCAAACTGTGAATATTTTTTATTGTCCTTACACCTTTTCAGAGTCCAACTTAGTTTAAAACAAACTACAAAGCCAAAAATATTTGGGGATGTTAGAAATTCCAAAAGTTATCTCTTCACTATCTTTTCCTTTTTTTATGCCAGCACGTCAATGTCAAATGAACATTTTCTTAACAAAACCAAATATTTCCTATGAACATCCATTCCTCAAAATTTCTTAAAACCTCACAAATGGCCAGAAGTATACACACTAATTCCTTATGACGTCAAGATAACATATATCTGACACTTGTTTAAAAAGACTTACTTACAGTACTGTGTGAGTCAGGAAAAACAGTTCCATGTTTCTATTCTCAGGGATTCTAACAAGAATACTGCTATAATCCTATTTATTGTCTTTGCCTGGTCCATACACAGTCATTAGCACAGTTTATGGCATAGGCAATGGTAATGCGTCTGTGTAATTATAAAGCCAGGCCTTATGGCTACTAGATAAAATATTAGAAGGTCTGCAGTCTTGCAATAGTCTTTACATCATTAAAAAGTCCAGCCCCAAAGCACCCTTAAGAAACGCAGCACTGACCACAGCTGGCGCATGATGTTTTAAAGTCAGCCTGTAGTCAAGGGTTACACCCATGCTGTGTCACACCGACTCCACGAAGCATCTCTTCATCAAAGGCATCAAAGAATGGCATTTCTCACAGACTTTCGTTCTGTTCTGCTCTGAAATATTCTGCCTGATGATCAGAGGTCACCAAACTAAAATACTTAGTAGGAAGAAAACAAAAGCCTGTCAGTTTCTTGGGATAATTTATGAATTACATAATGTTATGCTAAAGAACAAGAAAAACAGAAAATAAAATATATTGCAGTAGCAGTTCTCAAGATTGATGAAAACAATTCTGACAGAATGCACCTTAAAGCCCAAGAGTGCAATCTTGAATAATATAGCAGAAAAATGTTCCCATAGTGTTCACCTCACAAAATCTGTTAAAACAAGAGTATATCCTTAGAAGACCAGCTTACCCAAATTCAAGACTACCAGTGCAATCATATACTTTTAGAAGGCTGCTCTGAAATTCCATCTTTTGACACTGTATTGTCTTCAAAACAAGCAAATCAGAATTATTTCTATTATGCAATAGCTACTCCAGGATAGGAGTAGTTGCTCTGATGATATATCTTCTAAACTAGACACATGGCCATCCACAATGTGTAGAAGGAAAAAGTTTAAGTTAAATCTGGTTTAATAATTTATGTAAGCTTAGCATATGTTGGTTCCACTTGACATCTCCAACACTAGTTCAATGACAGCACAAATTTCTTTTCCATAATTAAATAATCTTGGGGCAAGTCCAAATTATGTGAAGCAGAGAACCCCACAGAGCAATTTCTGCAGCAAATGTCAGAGGTATTAGACTCTATATCACTTAGACAAAGAGATATAATACATGCAGATTATTAATTTCTAATTGGACTAAGAGCAGGACATTTTTTGCCTCACATTATCATAGTTTCCAATTCTTAATGTAAAAGTGCACCTGTGTATTTCCTGCAGCACCATGAACCAGGGTGTAAGGCAGGACAAGTAGGCTCTGTCACACTGAGTAATGCTCCTATCTACACGAAAGTTGTAAACATCACAAACAGACACTAAAATTAGTTTGGCTTCCAGGTGAAACAGAGTGTAAAGCTCGTTTAAACAAGCTTCATATTTGCAAGCTTGCAATGAGGGAAGATGAGAGATTAGTTTTGCCCCTAAATGAACAAGAGTGAAGAATGGATCCATGGAGAATTACCGGCTACCTATTCAATATTACTAGACGACTTCATTTCTGAAGTTAAAAAGGACGTAGATTGCAAAATAAGTCATCCCAAACTTTGCAGTAACAGTTGTAAATGCAGGTTATTTTACCATCCTGAATAGATGAGTGAAAAGGCACACAACGACTCCAACTGGCAATCAGTTTAAAACTTTAAAAGGAAAACCAGTGAGTAGTTATCGTGAAGCTCAAGATCATAACTGACACTGATAGATCAGTAAAATTTTAAAATAATAGATACTCCATGAATAAAACAGCTATAATTGAAAAAAAGTATACACACTAAATATTCTACAGAGGATTACTGTGCTGTGGGTTTAAATGAACCACTGTTTGCATACCCAGAAAGATGGTTCCCCTATAATTAGATTGTCCTTCAATGTCTCCCTTCCAAGAGGTAAAAAACCCACATCATACTGGCTTTTACTGAACACAGGCTCTTTGCCATGGTGGACCACTAGCTTCTTCCCTTCTGACAGTCAAAAAAATTTCTAAAATATTCCTGTTATGTCTTCTTGCATCTCTTAAGCTATACAACTTGTACATAACAACACCCCTAAATATATCCACTGTATTCCTCCTACTCTCATCTTCAGCACTGTGATCTGCTTATTCTTCTCCAGAGTCTTTCCCACCTCTGCTGCCATGGCTGTCTTCTCACACGCCCCTTCTACTACGGAATGCTCTCTCTGGTATCTTTAGCCTGTATCTGTAATGTCTTGCCTCTTATTGTCTTCCTCTTCTTTCCTTCACAGCTGCACCTCTAATTCAAAACTCTGTTCCTCTCAATATCATTCCTCTGTTCCTCCTCTCAGTCCCAGTACTCAGTTTTGACCACTGCCTCAAAACCCACCCCCCCTTGCCTATTTTCTTTTGTGTCTTCTCTCCAATTGTCCTTTTACTGCCTCCTCCTGAATGTCATGTTATTATCTTGGAATTTAGGTAAAAAAATCTTTCTATTCCCTGTAAAAAATCTCTCACCATTTTCAAACCCACCATTATGTCAGCTGGGTGACTGCCCAGTTTTATTACCCCAGCATCCTTTAAATAATTCTTGTTATTTCACCGTTTTTCATCCAGACTGTTTCCTGTTCCTGACATATGCCATTTATATCATCACCAAATCTTTCTTTTCCATGTTCATGACTGAAAAAAAGTACAAGTTTTAGTACACATCTCACTGTAAGAGGACTCTCTCATGAAGTGATGTGCCCACTGGTCACAGTGCCACTTTCTTGCACAGAAAGTGACAAACCTTTTTTACTTCAATGGCCCCTTCCAAATTACTGTGCTACTGGTTCTCCTAACCTTCAGGGTAAAGTCTTTTTACTTCTCTACTCTCTCCCAGGTTTGGGCCCACAAAATGGTGCCTCCTTCCATCCAGCTACCCTTCTTCAATCCTAACTCACGTACTATTAAGATGCATATCAACATTTTAATAGCATCAGTAGTGTGTTAACCCCTTGGCTAACCCCTTTCTTACCATGTGAGTAAGAAAGCCACATGTAAGCCATTCTATTGCTTTTTAAAATGCTTTTAAAAACTCAATTATTGGTAGGGCATTTTCTGAATTTGACTGCAAGTGCCAAGACAGGGACAGTCTTTCAGAAGCATTGTCTGTTCTCATCTGTGAAGTGCCATGTTCCTGTTTGTTACTCTATAAATGAGCAGTAAGGTAGAAAAAAAGAAGAGCAAAACAAATCAAACTTCAGGTGATTACAACTGAGAAGAGGAAAGCAATGTTATATGGGATAAAGCTTCAGAACACATCTACTTTTACGGATACTGCAGTTAGAGAGTTTTGGAGGGATGCTGAGAATCAGCCGGGTCAGCCGGGATATTGGCTCAGCCTACTTACAGAAACCAAACACAGTTGGTCTTGACCGCAGCTGTCTGAGAAGAGATAGATCCTCTAATGATTGAAATTCAAGATCTAAATGGGAAAAACTTAGTATTGGAATGATGTTGCTGACTGCCTGACCAGAACCGGTGACACTGCCTGTGATACGCCGAGGGAGAGCAGACAGGAACGATGCTGTGGTAATGGGAGACTCGGGCTACTCTCTCACGCTGTGGATTGGAAAAATATCACATTGTGACCTGACAATATGACTAAATTTGTAGACATGGTCAGCAACTGATTGATGGAGCAGCCTGTTTAGCGGCCCATGAGAGAAGAAACAACCTTTGACTTGGCTTTGAGAAGAACAACAGACTTGATTTGAAATGTTATTGTCAGAAATCCACTCTGTAACAGCAGCTACAATGCACTGGAATTCAATCTTCTTGGACAAACCCTCAAAACACCGTGCAGTTGTGCCTCACCTTGAAAAGCTGTGCTCAACTTGAGCAACGCTGTAGCTCTGCTACATAGGAAGATGGAAAGATTTATATCCCAGAGAGAGGCAGTTACGAGAGTTAAATCCTTGTAGGCAGCACAAAGGCAAGGGGCGTCTTGTTGGCGGCAGAAAGCCAACAATCACTTCAGAGAACAGATATGGCAAGAAGAAATTTAATTAGACAGGAGGGGAAATGAAGTTATGAAAGGCAAGCAGGTATTGTACTGAAAGTTGAAAATAGAGAGTATCATAAACTGTGGTAGGTTAGTTATAAAAACAGAGTGAGGCAGTCCAGGAGAGTTTGAGTAACAACCCACACAAGGCACTGGGAGCTTATAATACAATAACGTGTTTTCAAACACATCAGGAGCAGGAATTCTTCTTGTATGTTCACATAACTAGAAGACCATCAATGTGCAAGCATCAGAGTTTTTTTGCTGGTTCGGTTTTTTTTGCTTCTGAATAAACTGTGGAAAACTTGAGAAATTTCCTACACTTGAAGCTTCCTTAATAAAGGTGTCAGCACAAACTCTATTCCAAATTGAATGTCAGTAGAAAAAATTATGTGACAAACAAAGGAAAAAAAAAAAAAAGATAAGTAGCAAATTGCCAGGACCAAACAGTACTTGCGTTATACTTTCAAAGGAACTCAGGAATGTAATAGCCGATCCACTAATTGTAGTGTGCAACCTACCACTTAAAACCACTTATTAAGGACTGGAATGTGCTACATGTGTCACCCATTTCTGAAATGCGTTCCAGGGAGTATCTGCAAACAGGTAAGCCTCAAGAGCGCACCAGGCCAGTTAGTAGATACTAAAAGAACTGAACTAGTGTAAAGATAGACAAATTGCTACACCAGGTAAGAATCAGCCCACCCCTGGTAAAGGGAAGTCATGTGTATTGATAGCCCAGTTTGTAAAGGAGATCTGTTCAATAGAGCCTGCTTGGGTTTTCAAAGGCTTCTGACAAAGTCTTTCATCAAAGCCTTGTAAGGAAGCTAAGCGGTCATGGTAGAAAAGAAAGGGTCGCAACATGGATAAACCTGGTTAAAACGCAGGAGACAGGTAAAGATGGATGGTCAGTTTGCATGGTGCATGCCAGAGAAACTCCACAAGGACCCATGCTGTTTAGCTTATAAATGATGAGAAAAGGGTGGGTGAACTGTGAGATGACAAGGTTTGCAGACGATGCAACGCACTTGCAAGTGGTGAAGTCAAGAACTGATGGTGCAAACATCAAGAATGCCTTGATGGCTCTGAACTACGGGGCGTTAAGGTGGCAGATGAAATTCAGCAAAGACAAATGTGAAGTGATGTATAAGGGAATCTCAATCCTAACTGCATTGGTAAAATGATGGGCTCTGAGCCGGTTATTACCAACCATGCATAAGATCTTGAGGCCCTGAATAGTTCTGGGAAAATGTAAGTTCAATGATGAGTAGAAATAGGGGCAAAAAAGAAGCAGCACTGGGATTTAAGCACTTAGATTTAGCAGGAAAATAGATTATTATACTATGCAATGGATATAAATCCACGGCTTGCTCACATGTTGAATACCATACGCATTTCTGGTTTCACCATCCCTCTGTCTTAAAAAAAAAAGGAAGGTAGAACTGACTAAGGTACAAATAAAGGTGGGATTTGTTCAGGCTGGAAAAAAGATGGCAGAGCAGGATGTGAAAGAGGTCCATAAAACCTCAAGCAGCATGGAATTAGAGAGAAGGACTCCACTTTACACCATGTCTTCCAATGTGGGGCTGGTGGGGCTCAAGTGCAGAGAAGAGCAGCAGGTTAAAACCAAATGAGAGGGGTTTCTTCATGCAGCGTGCAGTGAAGTTATGTATTGCTGTGGATGCTTAAAGTTTATGTGGATTCAAGTGGAGAATAAATAAGTCTATGGAGGAGAAATCCTTCATTACGTATTAAATATAAAGACACTTACTCTGTTTAAAGGAAGTCCTGAGCCAAAAGTTTTTGGAAGCTGAGTGAATACCCTGGGATAGTCTGACATTTTAATTGGCTTTTGAAAAGCGTGCTATGCCTAAACATTTTTCATTGTAGTAATGAAGGACAAAGCTGAAAAAACAGACTCAATTTTTAAGAAGCCTGTTCATTCAGTAAACTATAAATGAGACTTGATGTCCTTGGTTTTCACAGTAGAAATGTGTCACTAAGTTTATTATGCAATATTCAGGAAGGCGTCTACTAATGTCTTCTTTATCTTAATACACGGAGAGGTATTTGTACCATCTACTTTGGCTGCTTAAGGCATCTAATTTAGATTGAGTCAGAAAACCTAAAATTAGTGCTACCTACATATAAAGGAGCAGAAGTAAGTGTTTCCAGATGGACCTAAATTAAATGCATAAAGACAGAATCCATAAATATTCCCTCCAGCATTACTTCCACTTTACCTAGTATTTGCTACCTATTAATATGGTCGGAGAGAAGAAAAAAAAAAAAAGAATGCTTCCCACATATATACCTACCCAATTATTAAGAAAAAAATTCTTACAATCCAGTATTGGCATTTTTTAACGCCTTCTGTTGATGTTTCCATTACAGATCTATCTCAAGGCTAAACTGATTCTGACAATGGCATTTTATGAGAGAAATAAATTGCACTTTTGTAATTCTTTCACTTCCAATATATTTCCTCATAAGCTAACTAAATTAGCAGAGCACTTAAAACATCAGTTCAAACAAAATCTTTACCTCAGAAAACACAAACCAAACCTCACCTTTTATATAGTATTTTCTTTTCCAATAACTTCACAAATAGAATAATCTGCACCCTTCAGGTTGTTCTGAGGCACATCAATAGCATCATTTACATGACATGTATCACACGAAATTACAGAAACGATGCTCCACTTGGCATCTGCCACAATTTTAGCTTAAAACAAAGTGCAGCTTCTCCCACATAGCATCCTGATTAAACAAATTAACTATGGCGCTGACTGCAAATGTACACACTAGAGTGTAAAAAATGAACAGATACAATGGCCAAGTCTGTATTTAATTTTAATTAAATTTCATTCTGTAGCTCAATTAATCCACAACTCCAAATGTCAGCAGGACTTAGGCAAATGGAATGACATCTGCTGCACTGCACACTGCCTATAAAACCTTCACTGCATGCTAGAGCTCTGGAAATGTACCAGAAAAAAAAAATGTTCTTATTAAATACATATCAATGTATAGAAGCCTAATTTCAACAGAACATAGGAAAGATACTTGAAAGAAAACTTGGGAAAGTTTATTTCACAGCTCTGGCTGATAACACTGTTTATCTAGAACTGAATACAGTGGTGTGCATTGATAATTATTTATTTAAAATGGAATTGCATTATTTTAAAGTGGTCTACTAAGAGAGATCTTGTAGCATACTGTATGACTAAAACAATTTGTCTCATAAACATTCCACATTGTTATTGTTATAACTATGTATCTGCATGGAAGCATTAACCAGAAGCTTCTGCTCATGCTTGAGAGCTGTAGGAAGACATTATTTCTGTCACAGAGAAATTGATGCACACTTTTAATGGCATTAAGGTATTTCAATGGTAATCTGACATCTAAATATGTTTACAGTGCCAGCCACATGACAGGTGGATTAGAAGAGGAGTTGAAAAATTTGAGTATGGGAAAAAGAATACACTAACAGTGAAAGTAAGATCACAGTTTTTCGGAGTCACATCACCATCCAGATAACCGTGTTACTCTCTCTTTTTTTATTCTAAAAGAATGGCCCCACCTTAGCCGTCCTTTTTGATTGACTTTTATTACAAATGACAGACAAAGCAGGTACAGATGAGGGAGCTGGGGACAAGGCCTGCGCATCTGAGATTAGGGAGAGGTTTCTGTGATAATGGTTGTGAGGTAAACAACCGATTTTTAATAAAACATTACTACCCATTTCAATGGACCTTATTTAAAATACAGAACTGAGGCAAAAAGCAAAAATTAAGGGGAAAGCTTGTGTGCATTTCATAGTACTTTACACATAAAAATGTATTAAGATGACTCAATTTTCCAAATACCATCCATAGCTTCATTCACAAAATTTAAAATAACACTGAACTGCATAATAATGGCTGCTTTGTCGTAAGATCTTGCTTCTGCAAATACTTGAGTCAGTCAAATGCAGTGTTTACAGGACAGAGGCTGCCATTTATTTTTCAATTTAATGATCTCTGTAATTGTTTCCTCCCCCTATTGATAACCAAGTCATTGAACATGATAAAAGTGAAATAGAAGCTTCCATGTTTTTCCTAAAAAAATATTGTTACAAGTCCTTCCAGCACTATTAACCGTGTTTTGTGCAGCTCTTGCATATTTTGGATGGTTGTAAAATTATCAACCGAAGCAAGGAATATACAAAATCATGTATTGAAAATTGAACTTTCTTCTTCAAACACCTATTTTTATTCAGGTGTGTAGATTAAATGATTTTAATCAAAGTGCTAACCTATAATAAGAATAAAAATTAAAAAAGAATATACAGACAGTTTCCAGGACTAAATTCCTATCAAAGAATCCAATTATTTCTATTCCTCTTTCTGCCATAAATTTCAAGCTCATTTTATGCCGAATATATTAAAGAGATATATTTAAATTTTAATCATTGCACTAAACAAATCTAAATGTGATTATACTAAATTATGATGATTACAATTATATAATTAACTAAAGTACTCTCTGAAGTTCCTTAATTCATTTTTTTCTTTCCTTTAACACTGCTTTCTCAAAGACTGCTCTCATGCTTAAAGGAAGCATTTCCCTAAAATACGAACCTGCTTTGGAGGCAGCTGTATCTTGTTGATGACGTTCAACTTCTCAACAACAAATTTAGGATCTCCATCTAACAGAATAGATTAGAATGGCCTAGAATTTTCAAACAATGGCTTCACAGTATTTTGTGTATATTAACAATAAAAGATTGTATTTTTATGACTACATGCAAGGGTAATGCCTCCAAACATTGTAAAGAAATATCTTAGAAATAAATTAATATATACTTAAATATAAACAATATATTCTTAAAACTATGTATACATGTAAAGCATTTAACCACAAGTATTTTATCCTGAAGGTTACATGAAGACATAATTGCCAGTTCACAGTTTCCTCTGTGGCATTCAAAGGGGATGCATCTCAACACCATTGAAGTCAATGGCAAACCAGCTATTCTCATCAATAATGTTAAGATTCGACCCCAGATCCCCTAAGTTTAACTTTCAGACCTGTAGCAGTGCAATTATACCGTCTGTAAATCCACCCCCTCATCTCCACTGACAATATGACAGATAACAGTGCTTTGATTATTGAACTAATTGCACTGGTGTTTTTTAGAAGGAAATTATATGATTTCATGTAAATATCAGAGGGCACACGTCTGAGCCTGAGAAAAGCACCAGCTTTTAGGTAGAGCATGGCAGAAAAGTCCAAGAAAGGATCTCACTGACACCGATTTGGCAAGTGAAGATACACACTTTGTTATGTGACTGTTTACTCTGTAATTTTCTTTCCACCGCGTTTTTCCTGTCATACTCCAGTCAATTTTATTCTTAGTATTAAATTTTTTCTACACCCATTTTTAATTGTTTAGAGTATTGTTTTCCCCTTTTTTCTCTTTTCAGGGCTTTCTTTTAATCTTTTGACTTCTTGCTTCTAATAATACCTGCAACCATCTCTTTTCAAAGCTCTATTTCAAAATTGACTTAGTCACTTTGGAAACTTTTTGTTAGTGCTCTTGAAAAATCATTCCATTGTTAGAAATTCAAGGAAAATTTCATCTGTAAATTCAAAAGATGTGAAATTTTCTGGAGGTCCTGTTCATAACTCAGAATTAGGAAAGCTTATTGAAAACAAAAGAAAACAAGTGTAACAAAAATACAGATGTTTACCCCAAAATAGCTAGCACCATAAAATAATATGAAAATACAGTGATGCCAATAAAGCAACTCATGTGAATTTGTGGCTTTGAAGCAGCAATCTGAAGTGAAATATGCACATTGACTAGGTGAAAAGATAATATAAATATAGTCTTGCCCAATACTAGAAAAATATGAAAAAGGGTCAGCTACAGTAACCTGAAGTGCCTTAACCACCTCTCTCCCACTTGCTTCCCAAGGAAGGCCAGTTGCTTACTATTCATTTCCCCGAATAGCTAGAACTCCCCCAGTTTGAGCACCTTAGTGTCACCACAAAGTTGCATCCATCTGGGATCCAACACCCCACCCCCCATATTTATATATCTAATTATATCTATCCATACCTAAAGACTGCCTTCTATAAAAAAATAATGCTCAGGAACAGTGAGTTTATGGTGCTCAGTATGTTTCCCAAACTGAAAATCAATATTCATGCACAAAATAAGTGCGTTACTGGAACAGCAGCTAAGATCGTCAACAAAATACTTTCATTTTTACCTCGTGTCACTACACTGCACTATACATAAATAAACATGTTCAGTTATTCAACCTCCTCTATGACAGTCAACAAGATTGCTGATTAGTCTATGTACCAAGTAGACACTTCAGATGCGTGCCTAGTTGTTCTCTTACCTAGGTATGAAAATTGCAAGCTATCAGAGTGACAGAAAAACCTGGATGATATCCATCCGTGTTGCTCCAGCCATCAGCAGTCACAAAGGAAGAACCTATTAAAGGCTACAGGATCTGCAGTGTCTATTCAAGCGAATACTCCCAGAGCTTCTACTTTTGATATCCAAAAAGCTGCTCCACCACATCCCCTGCTGTTGGTGTCACTGTAAAATTTCAGGTAATGAGGTAAGGGGCACACTTGGGTTCTTTATATGCCAAGATGAGGAAAATTAATTTTAATGCTAAAAAGATGGGAGTACTGGTACAGACGGCCACTAAACACTTCCAGCTGCTCTACAGTACTGGAATCTGGAAGGGGGATCCTGTTATAAACAAAACAAGTACTGAACAGTCTCTTATTTTCCATTAGTACAAAAGGGGCATGGGGCATGGGATAAAGAGAGGTATAGGAAAAGCAAAATATAAACAAAAGCAAGATATTTCTCTGTGGTAGCTGCAATAAATATAATTGTTCAGGGTGGGGGTGCAAGGAAGGGTGAAACAAAAATGTTTCTGGAAAGAAGTGTGGTAGAAGTTGATCATCGTCACGATGATGGACTGTGCTATCAAGGTCAATCCTCAAAAGAGTTTTCTGTTCTTCAGTATAGTTCTGCTTCCTAGTCCATAGCTAATCAGAGAAGATTTAATTTGTGAACAAATTTTAAAGCTTAATTGTTCTTTTTGTTTATTCATTGATAGATAAGTGTGGACAATGGAGCTCACTTAAAACTGGACAATAAAGTCTTTTGAATTAAGTGTATTCCTCTTCCTGGTCTTTTGTTAACTTGCTTTTTTTAAAATGACAGAAGAGAAACATAGAGATCATGAATCTGGATGTTTATTTTTCCTTTGTAAGCATTTTTCTTTGATGCTTTGTGTTCTAATTTTACTTTTTCAAAAGAAAGAAGTTCTCCAAGATGATTTTCAATGCAACATGTTTTATTAACAATCTTAGTAACAAACATTTCTGGGAGAGCTACTCCTTGCTATTATTTATATATGTACTACATGGTCATTTTTATTGATAGGGTGGACAACTTTGCTTCTAGCTGCTGGGATTCAATAATGATTTCAAAACTACTGTATCCCTTAAAAAACTTGAGAAGGACTGTGATATATGCTAATAAATTCAATTTTAAAGATTAAAATAATGTAAACGCAAAGGTCTTTTCACAACTTTGCTGCTACCGATTTTTATAATGTTGCAGGGTAAATATGAAAAGCAAGTTCTTAAAAAATACCCAACCTTGCTAAGTTTTTTTTTCATGTAAAAAACAATTGATCTGTAAAACCAAAAGTAAACCAAATATATTTCTCAATAACTAATACCAACAGTTGTGGACTGGTTAAAAGTCGCCACATCTAGTATCTGAAAAGTACATACTAAGAAGCTTTAATTTCCCTCTTGTACAATTTTAACATTATTAGCAGTAATATTAATAATATAATTGTAGCACCTGAAGTTTAGTAGGAAGGATACAAGTGCTTACACAGTATGTAGAAAACCAGGTATGATTCTCAAGCCACAACAGTAACCTAAACAGAATTTACAACCACAGCTTATTTGCAGACTTTTCTGGTCAAAATTTCACTCTTCTGGATATTTATTGTTTAATTATTATTTTTTCTCTCCAAAATTTAAGGTGGAGAGGAGTGGCTTTTACTCTGTATGTCACGTTCGAAATCAACAAGCTGTGCATATTTCTAGACAGACAATAGCACTGCTACTAATCTGCCTGACACTGACGGTCAAACTTCTGCCGCTCTTCAGGGTGAAACTCTCAAGCAATATCACAGACTGATGTGCAGACAGATTAAATGAACACCTAGCTTTCAGCTTCAAACTCACTATGAAGCCACCATTATGCATTTTCTCAAACAGACCTTTACACTAAATGTATATGTTTTAAAAAAAATTAAACTATTACAATACTGTATGTGAAAACTGAACTAAGCTATCCATAATAGGTCAAAATATGTAAGTCTCATTGACCCCACAAGTCACCAACTCTTAACTCAGGATGTTGCCTTATTAATGTAAGACCTCTAAAAGGTCAAAAAAAGCAGAAGGGAAAATGAAGTTATATTTTACTATCTGTTTTCTACTCTTGATAGGAATGGAACCCAAATAAAAACTTGCCCAAATCACTTTGAACTGCATAACAGCTTTCAAGAAGTATGACAGCTCCAATCTGACTAGCAACAGCCTCACAGTCTGCCCAGAAACTCAATCAACTTTGGTTTGAAGCTGCAAAATTTGTGAAGTTCTGTTATGGATTTTAAGCTTTAGTGGGCCACAGTGCCCCCAAATACTTCTAACTCTAATCTAAGAAAGACTGTGCTCTTGATTGCAAAACGATAATCCCTTTGAGAACATGGTGGCCAGAGTGGCCACAGCGGCATCTCCACCCAGAAGACCAAAACCGTGCATATGAAGTTTGCCAGATATGACAGTAGATGGGGTGGGAGGGAACCTGGGTGGGCACAGTAGGTTTCACATCAGATGGGACATGAGAAAAGCAGAACACACCAAGGGAAATCTCAACCAGAAATCATGGATGTAATGGCAAAGATGTAGAAGGTTTTACAAGCAGACATTGGGAATCGACATTTCATTCAGAAGTTTCAAAACCATAAAAAAATTTTCTACAAATGTGGTTAAATTATATTGATGATACATTACCTTGGATTTATTTGTGAACAGGTTTTCTTACTACTTTAATAGCTTTATTGATGTCATTTTATTCCTTGTCTACTGGTAAACAGTACTTTTGAAAAGTTTCTCAGCTCCATATACACAAAATTTATTGCTGTTTCAAAGCAGAATTACATTCTGCATTTGCCCAATCTCCATGTGTGGCTGACTCTGCTCATGTTACTCTTTTCTCCTCACCCAGAAATCATCTTGCATTTTGGTTTGCAAGATGAATATCAGATTCAAGTGTATTTTCACAGTGGAATTATATATAGAGATGCAGTTCAAAAGCAACACGTTTAGTCTTTGGATAACAGATAACTTTTATGACAGCTGTCCTTCTTTAAATATGTGTGTGTGTATACATGCGTGTATGCATACTTATATCATTTGAAGTCAGCAGAAAGCTATTCAAGAGTTACATACAATGTCTTAAAATAGTAGTAAAATGAGAGGGTGGAAGCTGCACTGTAGAAGAGTCAACGGGGACATCAGTATGAAGGAAATTGAAAAACAAGTAGCACACAGGGCAGAGTGACCTGATGCCAAAAAAAGGCTTTAACTTCTGGTTGCCTCTATGACTTCTATCAATGTTTCCTTTCAGTCCTGCTGTTGACTTTGAGCCTTCTGCTCTGTTTTTAAGCAAGCTTATTATCATTACATCTGCTTAATTTTATAGTCTATATCTCCTGCATGTGCTGGCCCAGAGTTACCAATCTGTCCTCATGGTAGATCACCGTGCAGTTTATCCCTATAAGTGAATGTGAAGATGTTAAATGTTCTTACACCATATCATTTTATTCACAAGAAATTACTTATTAATACCCAACATAGTATAACACCATTGATGGATCCAGTATCTACAGACTGCTAGGAGAAATTAGTTGTACAGAGCTCAAACTACGGGGAAGAATGAGGTCAACTTAATAAAACAATGCAAAGGCAAGAAAAAAAGAAAGGATAGTCTGGTCACACTAGCATTTTGGTCTGATATTACAGACCTTTAAAATAAAATATTTCCTTTAACATATTAGAGCTATGGCCTATACAAAAAAGCTGCCCTATTAAGACCTCCAGTCCCATGGTAGGAAAGCTTTTTTTCCAGGAAGATGGCAATGTAAAAGAATTTACGCAATAACCCATTTTTCATGCACAAGTTCTGAGGACAAAGCACTTCTAAAACCTCTGTGACCCCAGTCCTGCTATCAAAGCTATGCAGGAAGACCTGTCCTGCCCCCACATGGAATTTGTTGGGTTATGAGGGTGCCCTATATGCAGGTATGGGTCAATGTGAATCTGGCTAACAGATAAGAGTCCTCTCCAGTATTATGCCTATTTTATTCTGTTTCTTCTGAATAGCTGTTTTTTAACATGAGAGAAAAGTGTTAATAACATTTTTTCTAAGCTTGAAACTGTTGGTTAACTATGCAGAGGAAGCACAAGAGATTGTAAAATGCTCATTGCACTTCTATGTAGCCACAGTGACCTAAGCAGAAAATGTTTTATGCAGAACAAGCAGCTTGCATTACAGAAGCTATCACTTGTCCTTACCCATAGCTGTAATGTTAAAAAATTATTCTGTCTCCAGAGGTGAATTGTCTGAAGAACCTTTCTAACAAAACCAGATCCAAACAAATGGTTGGCTACAATTAAATTCAAGCAAGTCTGTAATATGCTCCTTGAGTTGTGCTGGACGTGCTACGTGGCATGCACATGCTGCTCTTTTTCATCAGAAAGCAAGACCTGTTGGAAGACTTATTAAGGTCTTGTTAGAACTACCACAAGTTCTTCCTAAATAATCACTATTGAGGCTCAATTATATATCATACACTAATTATATACCAATATGCCAACTTCTTACTGAACAATAATTGAAAATTAAAAACCATACCTTTCTTAAAATTACATTTTTTTTCTACAGTAAAAGCAAAATATACACAAATACAGACTCCCTAAGGACTCTTTTATGTAACCGTTTGTCGCATTAAAGACATCATCAGAACAAATTCCCCTCAAAATAACTATAAAACTGTAATCTCAGCCTATGAAGATGAACCTTGAATTCATCAACAAAAATACACTAGAATCATAAAAACTATGTAAGGAAAAAACTGGTTCCATTATAACTTTATGTCCAATGTGACAAAGGATGTTTCAACTGTGAATATGTAGATTTTATTATAATAACAAAGTAAAATTAAGAAAAATCATAAGTATTTTCAAACCTTGTTTATATTATTAAAAGTACCATGAAATTAATACCATTAAACATTGTATTTCATAAAACACATTTAAATGCCTGAGGTATAAAGGTTACTACTCATTTATACCTTATTAGATGCTTCCCCTTCTTCCATAACACTGTTCATCTGGCTTACACTTCATGCTCAAGTCATGCAGATTGGAGCTGACTCTCAATTACACGAAGTCTTTCTCCAAAGATGACAGTCCAAATACAGTAGAGATAAAATACATCAAGGTTTAAAATAGGTCCGTTCAGCCCCACTGCCACTTCATCATGAAATGATATAATTCACTGATGCCTCTGCCTAGCCTAACATATGTTCTATTCACAGCCTGCGTCACTCTTCATTTGTAATTATTTGCCTTTTTTCCCCCCCATCTTGTAATACTTTGCTTGGTTGAAGACAAATACTGAAAGGAAAAACGAGTATTATCATATGATGACCTGTTCCAGGGTGTTAAGTCCCTGTCAAGGTTTGATTTTAACATGGGGTATTGATGACAGTACATCAATTCAGGCATCATGTCCGGAATTAGACTATATTAATTATCACTTGAGTGCAGTATGCATGAAAGTGCTGTTTCATTGACTAAAAGGATTTGACTGAATAAAAATCCATTTCTCATCTGGTTGCTTATGGATAAAGACATTTTTTCTCTTTGCTGTGGATTGTTCTTTATTAAATATGATATTTATAAGATTGAAAAGACTGTCTCATTCAACGACAGATATGAATATTTCTAAACAAAGAATATTAAATCCATTGTTTTGTTGACAACTGCTTAGCAACATACCAAAGTTTACAGTTTAGACACTACATAGCAAAATACAGAGTATATGTCATGTATATATAATATGCATATGTATGTGATCAAAATGTAATTTTAAAACAAAAGGGGTTATGAAAAAATTAAATTTTATAATAACGTGTAGATGAAAAAATCATATAATTTCATTTCCGCTTAGTAAGAAAGTGTATATTAACATTGAGAATTGCTACTGATTTTTCATTTAATAAAAGGATGAAGTTCAAGATCACTGAAAAAACTGTCAGCGTAACCTTGTTACCCAGAAAAATTCTACTTTATAGCCCTTAGTATGTAAACTATGAGTTAGCTGCAGAGTAACTGGAAGAAGATTTGAACTTTCAAGTGTAAATATCTGCAGAGATAGGTAAACGAACATAAGATAATATAATTGCACTCAAAAAATTACCTCCCTATGTAATTTTTTTTTTATTTATAATTTTCCCTGATCATCCTGAAAAATGAGTTTCCAGTCCTCACTTTATGTGAGTGTCAGCTGCCTCGTCTCTTCGCACTGCCGTAGTGCAGGGCCCTAGAATGTCACCACATGAAGGCCACTGCACTGGTGTTGCTTGTGGTATCCAAACTCTCTCTAGTGCACCCCAGATTCCTCCACCCTCTTTTTACCATCCAGCTGCGCTGTGAGATGACGTTGGGAGAAACAGAAGCCAAAAGAGTTGGACTCACTGGAGAACCTTGTACTTAACCACTCACACAAGCTGTTGATACATCATATAATTAGAATTATGAATATTTTTATTAGTTACATTTAATTAGTTACGCAACTTGTATCTATCTACCCATCTATCTATAACTGTATTTAGAGTTTTCCTTAGAAACTCCAAACAGAAGAGAACCATATAATGCTGTTAATTTTTAAAACCCATGTTATACAATTAGAGATCTAAGGAAATGGAAGAAACTAATTCTTAGATCAGGAGGTATCAATAATGTTTGCGTAGACCCTCCAGTTAACAGCATAATAAACATATTGAAATGAAGAAAGATACATTCCCAATATTTTAAATCACGCTTAGTCACAGTACTCAACTACAATCAGAGATCAGCTTTAGCTAGTTTTAAAGAATCATGAGGATTAAAAACTATAACCAGAGAGGTACACTAAATTATACCTTATCTGATGTTTCAATAAGCAATGAGTTTCAGTAATGATAACTTTCACTAAAGGGATAAGCTAGAATATGATGCTGATCATTAAGAAGGCATCAGAAAAGGCATTCACAAATCCCAAAGATCTTCCCATCAGCTAGGAGATAATATCTTGTATTGCCACAGCAGACAATGCAGAGATTTTTTGCTTGTAAATCAGGTATATTTTATGGAGAATATTGAACTTCAAACAATGGATGCTGTAGGAGCCAAAGTCAGTGCTCTTCTGTGTTTGTCAGGAAAGGGAAATCACCCCATTTGACACTCTTATCCTTTCTAATACTTGACCCCCCTTCCCTCTCCAGGCCACAGACAGCAGCATGCAGGAACTCTCTTACTGCTCTTCTCTAACAGGTCATGATCAGTTCCTCTGTTCCCACGGTCCTTTCCTAGAAGCCTCTCACTTCTCTCACTCTTACCACCTTTGCCTGAGGATCTCATTCTGCATTCCCCTAAAGGACTTTGCCCTGGTTCTGGCTGGGACAGAGTTAATTTTCTTCCCAGTAGCGGGTATAGTGCTGTGTGTTTGGATTTAGTATGAGAATAGTGTTGATAATACAGAGATGTTTTAGTTATTGCTGAGCAGGGCTTGCACAGAGCCAAGGCCTTTTCTGCCTCCCACCCCACCCCACCCCACCAGTGAGTAGGGAGGAGAAGAAGCTGGGAGGGGACACGGCCAGGACAGCTGACTGAATCCCTTGGTTTGCCTTGCTTGCATGTGTGGCTTTTCCTTCCCCTGTGAAACTGTCTTTATCTCAGCCTATGAGTTTTCCCACTTTTACCCTTCCAATTCTCTCCGCTGTCCCACCAGGGGGGAGTGAGCGAGCGGCTGGGGTGGCTGAGCTGCCAGCTGGGGTTGAACCGTGACAGACTTCCAGACTGTGACTGAACCTGAGCTATGCTGAGCATGGCTAGGTGTGATAACAGCTGTAGCAAGGATGACAGTATCCCAGAACTTAAAAAATTACCAGAGGTAAAAACTTAAATCTCGTGGGGTTTGGTTTTTTTTTTTTTTTTCCCAGAAGAAAGCAAAAAATAAAACATGTAAACATGTAGGGTGATGTTTTCATAACTTCTGAATACCTGAAAGACAAAAGAGTCAAGATTGCTTTCCCTCGCAGAGGAGCATGGCATGACGAAGTGGCAGATTAATATGGTTACGCTTGCTCTGCCTTCTTCGTTGCGTACTCCCCGGTGAAAAATTCACTGATTTTAGCTGATGGTCCTGGAGTAGCAGAGGTGAAATTAACTACTCTTCTCCCTTCTTCTCCTCCACCACCTCTCACTTGGTTTGCACGCATACCAAATTCTTTGACTCCAGTGCCTTACAATTCTTACAACCCTCGCACATTAAAAGCCAACCGCCTGATCCTTGCTTTAGAACGCTATCTGCAGAAAAGTATGATGTGAATGAATGGCACCATTCATTCAAGTCAAAAGAGAGCCAGAGAGTTTACTGTACAAAACCGAGGTTGATTGACAACAGAACGCTGCATAGGTTATGCAAAATCAGGGAGGCTACAGCGTGGGAATGAATGAACGGGAGCTGTGTGCTGAATGGGTGACTCATCACACCTACACCCTTCAGCGAGGTGCTTGCAAATATCTTAGGAACAGCCTCAGTAAAACATCATTATGCCAATGGTTAAACTCTATCAAACCCTAGGAAACTATAGAGATTATTTTAATACTTTAAAGTGTTATTATGGGCATTATTTTAAAATACTTTTCCTGATTAAATACCAACTGCAATCTGCTACCTCAGAAAAACTGCCAATAGAGCTCCATGCTTATTTGGATGACTCAGTGATCAAATTAAATCACATTATCTTTGATCTTTTGGTTACGGTGATGTAATCAAGAAACTTTTGATCTGGGAGTAACATCTTTTAGCTTGCAGCTGTCTTCTATGAATATTTGCTACATATCCATCTTTGTATGTATAATATAGTAATTGCTTCCTGATGAGAAGTAACACGTTTTCATATCTTTCATGAAATAAAAGGGGCATGATATTCAACTAACAGTTCTACAGAGGCTGAAGGAAGAAGACAATATGCTTTGGGGTAAGAAACAAAAGTAAACATCCATCAAGACAGGCTAAGAGAAAACATATTCTGACTGCTTCAAAATGTCTGAACCCTGCACCATTACATTTGTAGAAACATTTGGGGGAAAAAAGGATCAGACCAGGAATAAACAAGACAGGTCACAACTCCTTCTCATAAAACTTGGCACTAAAAATGAATCTAAACCTGAGATCTCAACACACCAGAACTTTGGGGGCACACACAAGGTCATGAACTTGAGATGTTAACCATGTAGGTTGTAGTAAATATACTAATATTGTTATTAATATTGCTATTGAATACACAACATAAACCCAAAGAACCGTTCACCAGCTATACAATGCAAGGGAAAATGTGCCACCGGTGTCCCATCTGCAGCACAGATCATAGGCTACTACTATTAGCAAGGAAAAGCGGAGCTGAGACAGTCCACGTAATTAAATTTTCTTCTGATTTGTTCTTGAGCCCAAAGATATTGCTGCTTCCCTTCCAACATTTTGCACTACAGGCGAACATTTGAAATTAATGAATCTATATCTGTGTAGAAGAGTTTGTGGGAGGGTCAACACAGAAAAAATTAAGACATTGATCACCCCACTCAAAAACCCCTGCTGCCACGTTTATGGGTCTTTTGTTCACAGTATACTACACATTTTATTTTCTGAGACACACAAATGGTATGTTTTTATGGAATTTAGCTTCATGGCAAGTTCCCTCTCTCATGCTAAAATTACAGTTATTTAAAGTTGTTGATTTCTGTAGAGGCTGTTTGAACTTTTTATCATGATTCAGGACAGTCTCATCCATCCCAAAATATTTCTGCAGTGTGCAGGCAGTTAACAGCGACAGTTTGCAGATGCATGTTCCTCTGACATTTCTGACTTGATGGGTATAGTCTAACAATACAAAACTTGAACAAGAATTAAATGATCTGAAACCTACTCCATAAGGACACCGTTTACTTCTTTAGTGGTTACTGACAGCAAGGTGGGGATGATTCTTAAAACAAGAAGATTGACTGGTAGCACTGTGGGTAGAAAAAGAATTTCTGGACCTAATACGCTTAAAACTGCAGTGAACAGGCAACGTCACAAGTCATAACAGAAACCTGAATAAGGATGAAGCCTACGTGAGGAATATTTTGAATTCCAAAACATAATCTGAGGCTTTATGAAAAGTTTGGGTTAACCATTTGGCAATCCAAACCAAAATATTTAGCCTGTTTTAAACTTTTGTCATAAAATTATTTGCAAGCTGATACTATTACTCTAATTTTTCCCTAGGTGCTGGTAACAAAAGTGTGCTATTTTACTGCTTTGCTAGTAAAAAATTCAAATTTTCTTCAATAAAACTGAAAAAAATGGTTCCTCCTATATGTGTAGTGCACTGATTATATTCCACTGTTTTAATAGAAACTTACAGTTTTATATTAATATAATAGAGAATACTGGGACTAAGAAAAGTCGTCACAAAACCTTTCTTTGAATACTCTGGTGAATCCTTCTTGGTGTTTGAATCCATGACGATTCTTCAATAGATATGAACAGCAGAACAGTCATATACATAAAGCAAGAACAGAAATCGGGCTGGTTATCCAAGAGGTTATTGCATACCTTTGTGTGGCTGGGAGGGATTTACAAACCCAGGAAATAACTCTGAACTCACACTGAGGTAACCAAGGTAAAATTGCTGCAGCAAGATCAGGTTGAGACATCAGATATTTTTACCCAAGTTATTTCTATGAAGGTTTGGGGCGGG
>NW_009258795.1:863163-923319 GCF_000687185.1 Egretta garzetta
GGGGGGGGGGAAGTATAAGCATTTCCACTTTGTTTTTTCAACTACATTAAAGCATGCATCCTTTATATTCAAATCCTTAATATTAAATCATCGCTCAAATCACATATACCTTTACCCATCAGAGTTCTATATCAATCAGAACACCAGTGCCAAAGAGCCATCTGGTTTTTCAACAAAAAGTACTACACAAGCTTATGCATCTGCATTCTTACTTCCTTGCTTGGCATCTTACAACTTTGTAAACTAACTTCTGACCCAAAGCAAGCAGGCAGCTGAACTCCAGATCAAATGCTGATTGCAGAGATCAAAGTTCAGGGCATTACAACCCAGGCACTCTTTTAAACCGACTATTCTCATACTAAACCACTGGCCAAAGATTACCCTCCTCCATGACAAGAAAATTAATTAGTGATTCTGGCTTGACCAGAAATCCTTGATTCCCATACATTCTTTTGCTTGCTAGAGAAAAACATTAAGCCCATGAACTAAGGAGCAAGAACATACTGAAGAAGTTAACTGTTGTATGCTGGCCTCAACCATCTCTCTATTAACCACTTCGTATATATTTTGTGGCATTTCCTAAGCAGGTATTTATTATTTACTGATATTCTGCATTGAAGAGAGTATGTGGCAAATTTGTGCACAAACAGCAGATCACAAAAGTGAGGATGCAGTCATTTTCTCGAAGGCTATGTTGAAGCTGAATTACAGGCCAAGATTATTTTTTATCAGTCTCCATTACATCTGGCAAGGTCTATATCAAGGAGTTATTCATAACATACTTTTTTATCAATCATGAGAAGTTTCAGCTTGCATCAGAGCCACACATCCACTATTATGTGAAACTCTTATTCTGTTCTGAGCAGAATAGTAAAAGGGTATTGAGGAAGACTTCTCAAAAAATGTTTTTTCTACATTTTAACGTTTTCACAGTTCATTGCATTCACTCCTTGGGTAGTATTGTGCAACAAAATGGTTTCAGTACAGCATTTGTGAATCTCACTAGTGTCTTTCTGATTTACATCTGAGCAATAAATATCAGCGGTCAGTACTGACTGGAATAGTGAACATATTACTTCTGGAAAAAAGCTTCCCTTTCTCATTCAAAAATGAAGGAATGCCAGAAGGAAAGTTTGGCAAAAATGCACTGAAACTACACTAACTCATGTTAACTGTTGCTTACCATCAACTTTCCCTTTCTCAAATAAACTCCTGGAAAGCTTACTGAAAAGCCAAAGGACGTACATCTAATCAATAATGTTATAGGCTCAGTACAAATGGGACAGGCGATGGAAGTGGCACTGCTGTGTAATTTTCTCTACTGGTGGACGGAGGTTGACATTCATTTCAATCTCAGGATGTCTCCACAGCATTAATGCTCTTGCTGTAATTCATAATACTATTCATAATACTATTGCCATATTCATAATACTATAAATAATGGCTATTCTTCTTAAGAGAGGTGCATGAATTCCCACTTAACCTGCTAAAATGGAGTGAGTCGTCCCTCAGCGTGCCTCGCTCTATTACCAGACAATATACTGAGTCCCACAATTTTGTGTTTCTTTTCATTTCTGCATACACCCGTTGAAAGAAGTATCGCAGAAGGAAGGACCAGCAGTATATTGATGATGCTACAGTGCTACCTATCCATCACCACCTACAGCTATATCAATATCACCTACCAGCCAGTCAATGGATGAAATCAGATCAGAAATAAAGAGAAGGAGAGATGCGTGAAGGGGAATGAAGAGCATGACAGATGAGCAGGGAAAAAGCATTTCAAAGGATTCACAGTGAATGTACAGTTTCATTTGCTTTAAGGGAGACATACATAATATTGGTCAATTCAATTCATAGATTAGAACTACTCTTGGATTTTTCTCTGACACTAAGTTTCATCCATTAGTAATGCCTTCAATTTCTTGTTGCTAGGAAACTTCTTCCAATCCTGGTGGATGATCATAAGATCATAGGAAAATTCAGGTTGGAAGGGACTTTAGGAGGTCTTTAGTCCAACCTCCTGCTCAAAGCAAGGTCAGCCATGAGGTCAGACGAGGGTTATCCAAAAATGGCTGAATGAGTGATGTCCTAGCCTCATTACGTCTACTTCTTGGCTCAGCTATATGCAATAATTGGACACAACATTTTCATTCTAAAAACTGGCTAGTGTAGTGCATTTTTCCTTAACAAGATGTGCATTTTTAGCGTTAGGGTTCTTAGAGAGTGTATTCTTAACTCTGAACATCGCCACTTGCCACAGTGGCTTCCCCTAGAGTTTAAGTGATGTTCAAAGTCTGTTCAAATATTAAAAAGATGTCAGCAGCTTACCTAAAAGACTGACTAAAGCTAGACAGTAGTCCTCTGACCTAAAGAAACTCTCACAAAAGGGAAAAAAAGTTTTCTTGGGGTTAGTCTGAGACTGCAAAATGCCTTCCCACAGGAGCTACAGATCATCAGAAACTCCATCACTCCATGTATAAAGTTCATTTCTGTGAAACCATATTGTTGTAATTAACATGTATACTTACATATACTTCTATACTTAACAAACTATTGCTACATACATCTTTCTCCATAAATTTACAGTCTAGTGTGATTTTAAAGAAAAAACCTCTCCAAGAGTATTACAAATATTTAAGTATTCCACTGAACACACATTTCCATTTATTAACGAATGAGAGAAGAAACACACTTCTTAGCTTCATAGATGGATACAGTACTAAAATGTTCTGTTTTGGGTTTCAAAGCCATGATCTTCAGCACATATATAGATAACTTGACTCTCATTTGCTTCCACATAAAAGCCCACAATTATTAGGAAATGAAGATTTAATAACTGAAACTTAGAAAAACCTTGGCAGAAATGAGGCAAATTTCCAAAGAGAAGCATCAGATAATGAGGATATTTAGAAATAGCGTCTCTGGAACAGAAATGCACACTGAAATATTAGCTTTGCCCTACACTGGAGACATGCAGAGAAAGAAAAAACTGTTTCTATGAAGACCTAAAATACATAACTTTGTATCCTAAATTGTACTGCCTTAACTTTTTCTTTATGTCTTCTGGTTTTGCAGTCATGATGTTCTGGATAAGGAGTATATTGTGAAAAACGAAGGAAATCCTCAAGTACTGAGGTTTAGAGCCAGATTAACCTAAATGTTACCTGTACAACTGGTTTATTCATGTATCGAATAAAACTAGCAGTAAAACATTTTCAGCATTTTTGATAAAATTGATGTAATTAGCTGGCACGAATGACAATGGATTTTCATTCATACTTAATTGCTTTGTATTTCTATGTGTCCATAATAATGACAGACTCTTTTGCAAAAATAACCATGTAGGTTGCCACACAGGCTGGGTAATAATTAAATCCACTTCCATCATTATTAAGCATTTTTGTTACCTCTTCCCTATGAGCCTCTTCATTCAGCAAAAATTTAGCTTATTTCCACATCTACAATTTATTACTAGGGTTTCTCTCTTAAATGCATTGACTAGCTCCATTCTGCTGTAAGGGAGTTATTGTCTACTTACGTCAACATTTTTACTTCTCATTATGATAATTAATCACTGAGGAAAATATAAAAATTATAAAGAATGGAAATAACTCAAATATTGGCTGAGGATTTTTCGTCTTAATATGAAGGAAGAACTCAGAAAAACTAAACCCATGGATTTGGTGTCATCCATGGCTTTTTAATGTGCTGTGCCTCACAAAATGACAAGTACCATAAGAAACATGTAACACATCCCTTTCAGTTTGTATTTCTTCTCATTATTGTAAAACCCCAGAACTGATATTGATCTGACTACGAGATTCTGATTATTTCTTGCTGTGATGCAGTAAGTCCTGTTTATAAAGGCATGGTAAGTATCTCAGAAGTTTTCTTAAGATGAGAGATCTTATTGTCATGGAATATGAAGAGTCTGTACGTTGTCTTCCCATTTTTTCTAGAGATCTACAACAACTAAATTTTTATTTTGCAATACTCTGGGTATACTACTGATTCTTCCGCTTGCCTAATTATTACTAATTGTGTGTATTTGTTGTCTACTCTGAGTGAGAATACAGATTGACTGTATGTCTTGAATGCAGTTTATTTAACCGTGTTACTTTTCACAGATTTCATTTTCATTTTAGGTATGACTCAATGATCTCAAGGCATATGCAGCTTTAATGAAATTACCGATTAAAAAATTTACTACTGGCTTATTTAAATTCATATACTGAGAGATCACATTTCTACAGATCTTATGTAATCTCACCTTCAGAATGCATTTTTTTATGGATTTTTTTGGTTGTTGGTTCAAGTCAAGGAAAAAGACCCAAACCATTCTCAATAGTCTAGGACTTTTCCAAAGAAACAGTTTGAACTGTGAATACTTTTACTGGGCCATTACTTCGTTTTGGCAAGGAAATGGACTGGACTGCTTTAATTGGCAGCTGGGAAGCCTGACTCGCTCATGTTGGCGTGCTGCCAGAATATTAAAAAAAAAGTCGTTGTTTGGGGAACTGGTGGGAAGGAATGCATTCCTGTTCCTCAGTCAATGACAAATCCTCCTCCCATCTTCCACCTCTTCATTATCTGTTCAGTTGAAGCTACTGGAAAGGCATCTTTTACTAATTGATGATGTTAATATTACATAACATTTACAGGCCTATTTCAGACTTGTGACTTTATTGTTCCATCCCAAAGGAATAAATTCATGGTAAAATTTTACCTTGTTAGCGCAACGGTGTTTACAATATTTTGCAGTAGCACATCAGCTACAAATCAGGACCAATTTTATCCTCCAAAAGAAATTCATATTTTACTGAAGACTAACTGTGAGTTATGGTGAGTAAGCAGAAAGCCAAAAAAAAGGACAACATTTTCCTTATAGTGCTGGTATGCTGACAGTTACAGGTGATGGTATTACAAGTCTGTTATACAGTCATTTTATTGTATGCTTGAGGCCTCTGCTACAGCTCCAGGTTTCTTCTACTTCTAGCTCCTGGTAAGTGTATTGAGGGGCGCTGGTCACACGTTTTTCCAGAGTTACTCCAGACTGTTCTGCTTTTGTCATTCTGCCCAGCAGTGATGGTTTTCCCTCCTGGATGGGATTCTCTCTAGGATTCCAGGTATGTAGGTGGGACTTGAAGCTCACTTCTCAGGAAAGGTTCAGATTTGCTACTAAGGAAGGTGGTGGAGTCCCCATCCACAGGGGTATTTAAAAGCCGGGCAGACGAGGTGCTTAGGGACAGGGTTTAGTGGTGCAATGGCAGGGTTAGGGGAACGGTTGGACTCGATGACCTCAAAAGTCTTTTCCAACCTAAACGATTCTGTGATTCTAATATGCAAGCCAGGTCTTCAGAGTTTAGCACTGCTACCCATAAGTACCAACATTAATTATGTAGTAAAACACTACCTGAATTTGGTAGAGAAGAGCACGTTCATGAGAAAACACAATTCAAACTTTCAAATAATTGTTTCAGAAACCAGAAATTGCATTTTGGCAAGTGATGTAAGAAATACCATTTGAAATACATAGCAGAGGGCAATGGGTATCAGGAAGACCTTTACTGCTATAATGATTACCCAATATATCAGAAAATAACCCTTTAGGTACTGCATTCCAAGATATATTTTAAGGCAGAATGTTTTAAAGTAATGGCTTTGACTGTTTCAGACAAAGAGCAAATCAATCCTTTGGGTCTATTTTGAACCCTTGGCCTGTTTCTCTCTATTTGGCCTTCCCAGGGAAGGTGACCAACAAGACCCCATCTAGGATTCACCCAGCATTATGGAAGAGTGCAGAACTGGGATGTTCAGCTCCCACACATCCCTTCACACAGACTCTATTGCAAAGTGGAAGCATCATGTGGAGCAGCATGAAAAGTCTGGATGACAGGTGTTGAGTGATTAAATATCTCCAGCTGGAAAGTCCACAGGATCCTGAGCTAACATGTGCTGGGAAAGACAAATGACTGCCTTTATTGTAGATTAATTGATAAGACATGTTTTGTTTACACTAGAAGTTCTTTGTGGGCAAGTATTTTTTCAAATTTGGATTGCAGTCTAGAGAACACTAACTGGTGGTACTGCTAGAATGCTAGTTTTCTGCTCCTTCTGAAAAGCAAGATAAAAGTTCTTTTATGGGTTTGAATGTGAGAAGAGAGGAGGGAATATTTTGTTGTTGGCTAGCCCTCCCACAGACTCAAGAAAAGTCAGTAGAGATTATAATCTGCTCTCTCTGAGACTTAAGAACCCCGGAGAGGAACCCTACACAGCCCTCAAAGCACCTACTGCATTATAGGCATCAGGGGAGCTGCTAAATTGCTAGGGTAGGAAAGAAGCAGCCAAATCTTTTGAGTGCATCCAACCAAGGCTGGTGCTTAGGGGAATGCAAGGCAAGTGTGTCCTACTTCCTAACAAAGAAACCAAAGCTTGGATGGTTCTGTTTAAAAATCACAAGATTTTCCAGTAAAGCATCTTTTCCAATATCATAGCAAAACATTTCCAATGTATCTTTTATTACAACAAACATTTTTCCCTGACAAATTAATTTTAAGTACAAAACCACAGAACTTAGAGAGCCACAATGGCTCCCTGAAGAAAGTCGATTACTCCTGGTCACAAGCACAGACCAATACTCTTCAAAACCTGGGTCATCATCCTGAACATCACAATGGTTAAGTCACAGTTAATTAGAAAATCTATCACAGCTTCCCCTGAAGTCACTGGAATGAGCTACTGTTAGAGACATGATATTGGTAACAAACACACGAGTTCTGATTCAGTAAAGCAGCTCCTATGTTGTATGGTCAGGCAGGTTTTCCCGTGTTGTCCTACATACGTTCAGCCAGCAGGTTGAACAGTCAGATCGTGGAGGAATCTGACTTTGTTAGTCTGAGTTTTTGTGTCTCGGTCGCTAAAGTGAACACACTTGCCACACAGATCCAAAGAATTTCAAAGTTTTACAGGGCTTTGCCAATTAGTATTCATTAAGTGTTGTATCTCTAATGGAAGGTAGTACACAATGTTTTAGTGGCAAATATTTGTATTAGATTTGTTATAAATGAGTAAGCTGGACTTCCCATGATTTTAGATTTTTTTTGTGAGTGATAAACCCCTATCTCATATGACAGAGACAGAGAATATTTTGCTTTAATTTTTTTTTGTTCAGCTCTTGGTTCTCGGTTCAAGACCTCACTGGGCTGTAACCTGGAGAACACA
Organism: Egretta garzetta; assembly: GCF_000687185.1. Taxonomy (NCBI): domain Eukaryota; kingdom Metazoa; phylum Chordata; class Aves; order Pelecaniformes; family Ardeidae; genus Egretta; species Egretta garzetta. Next base: position 870,388 of record NW_009258795.1, read on the forward strand.
CCATTTGCATTCTGATCTATCAGAAGGATTTCTGACGTGGAAAAGACTGAAAATATAAGGACATCGATTTAATTTTAAACTTCTCCTTTGGAACTCCTATGGCTGGAGCGGATGGGCTTTCTCAAGACCTTTCGTCTCTGTTCTTATGCTAATCAACAGTAAAACTCTCACTTTGCTCATCAACTGAATAAAACATTTAATGGTACCTATCTAAGTACATAACGGTTATTTTGATGGCAATTTAATACTTCTATACAGCTATGGGTGGATCCTCATGGTAATCTATAAAAGTAATGGCAATCTAGCTAGATGTCCTAGAACCAGTTTTAAACTAGCTTTCTTGGAGAGTGATGAAAGCAATCGCCAGTAGCAGAGGTTTCAATGCAGGCTACAGAATCCTCCTGGGACTTTATCTAAACACACGCTGAAAAGTTTTTCCAATGGCCTATACCTATACTGCATACTGCTTAACCAATTAAAGAGTTAACGCAATCCCAAACATATACTTGTTTTATTCCTTGAAGTATTTTAAAAAGCTCAGTGTGCATATTAAAAGATACACCGGCTGCTTTCTTTTTCTTTCTTTTTTTTTTTTTTTACAAAAACATAAAAAAATTTGGAGTAGCAAGGGTGACCTCCAGTGTGCAATAAGTTTATGTCATTACATCTTATATGTAACAAACTACTTTCTTGGCCTACTACTAATTTTGATCATCCTAAACCCCAAAATATTTAGCTTATTTTTAGTGCACAATACAGAAATTCAAAACATTGCCTTCCGCTTTGAAGTGTGATTTTCAGATAATATTCTGAGCTTCTCTGTATTATAGGAAATACTACAAAAAATAACTGGCTAAACAGAAAAATTAGAAAATTTGTTTCTTGCTCCTGTCCAAATGCAAATGATCACAGTCTGAATTTTTGTGCTAGAATAAGAGTAATTAAAACTAATAAATGTATTACAGAAGCTTTTGTATTTTTAAGAATACAAGAGCATTACAGATTAATAGTGCAACTACTATGTACAAAATACCTCAGCTCACACTTCTATTCACCTGCATTTCATTGGAAAGCTGTGGAAATTTGAAAATATTCAGGAATTCAAAGAAGCCAAAACTATCATAAGAACTTAAGCAAAAGATGCACACATGTATCTTAATAAGCTATTTGGTACAGTATCTAATCAAGTCCACAATAATGTAAACTGAGTATCATCTACTCAAGAAAAAAGTAAAGCCCATGTCCCAAAATGTAAATTCATTATATTGATAAGTTGTGTCAGATGGATATCTCTGAATTAAACCTTTAGTCAATGAGGTGTCTTTAGATAAAAAACTAACAGATGTCATCATAATGAATTGAAAACTAGGAACATTATTTTTACATTCCGTTTTATTTCCATCATCAGTACACAACTTACCTTTTGATGATTAATTTTGAAATAGTTTTTTCTAATAAACTAGGGAGCATTTTTTAGCTAACTGCAAGCACACAAAAGATCTAATTATGGGTGCCTAGTGGTGCTACTGTCTGTCAACGTAAGTGTCATTCAGGGTCTGTCAGTGTTCCCATTATACATCCCTACTTTCAGAGGGTTATAATGTGAATGTTAAAATTTGCTTCAGGCTGATTCCTGGCATATTGTGCAAGGTATCAGGCTAGAACTGTTTTGTTTTGGTTTTTTTTTTTTCTTTTTAAAGAATTTTTTTAAATTATCAAGTTTAGACATTTTAACCCATACCTACAGAAAAGGAAAGAACTAGTAGGAGCATATGCTTTTCCAAATGACAGTAATATAAAAGCAGCTTATTGTTTTAGAAACTTGAATGCTGCATACTGATTATCCAAATGTACAAGAAAGGCCACCATTGCAGCATTTAAGTCAAATAATTTCATTTGCCTTCCTTATTCAACTAATCACACTATAGACAAAGAACCCAATTTCATGATTAAGGATAGAAGGAGTTGGCCTTATGGTTTCATTGATCAGCAGATTGCGTATTTGGAGGTAGCCTTGGAAAAAACTCTACTTTCTAATTCTTCCTTTGGATGTTGTGCACGCTCTCATATAAAGTGTCTTTACACATCACCAGGACTATGTAAATACTGTATACCATTATGTTGTAAGCCCTATGCTTTATAATGTTTATAAAGAAGATTTCCATAAAGTCACAAACTTTGACTTTCTCTACACTAGAAAGCGGGGTGTCATAAACTCAAGACATCAGTAATAGCAGACAGACCGTCCCACGCTAAGATCAAGTACGCACATTGTGCACACTAAACACAGGAGGGCCAGAGCAAACAGCAAACCAGATGTGGTCATGCAAGGAGTCAGTGTGGGTTGGCTAGTGCTCTGTGAAATCCTCTGAGCTTATCGCACGTGAAAACGTAGAAAGGCCTTCAATCTCAATAAGAGTAAAAGGAACACGGATTCAATATATTGTACCAAGATTAGGAAATATTTAAATGACAGCACATGAACAAAGCTTTTTTTCTTTCAAAGATGGACAGATCTACTATCATTTTCGCCAGGAAATTATAAACTCATTATTTTAATTTTTTTAAAGGTAATGCTTTTCTGAGCCCAACTAGAGCAACAGAATATTGAAATAACTAAATATATCTCTAAAGGACTGTAGTTCTCTTACATATTTCTTATCATAATACCTATGTACAACAGAGACCACCATGTCTTTTGAGGCAAGGAACCTGGTTTTTATCTTTCACAAAACTGGAATTTGAACTTGACTAAGGCCTCAGTGTTCCTACGTGTTCTTAAACAATAAAATAATCAACAAAATGGAAGTACTTATATTTACATTTTGGTTTTGACACCTCAGTGTTATTTATTTATTTGTTAAGGAGGGTAGAGAATCCACAAAAATATGCTTTTCTGGTGTCTTTACAAGCTAGATATTGTTGTTCAGCCTACAGTTTCTTGAAGTGCCTTGAAGGCACAGGAACATAATATTCTATTGTGAACTTACATACTGGTTGCTTTATTTTAATTTTACTAGTTTCTTTCATGTAATAGTGGACACACATCTACATACCTTCAGAACAGGAAATAAAAAAGCACTGAATTCAGTACACCACAGGCCTTAGCTGAAATCAAGGCCTGGTTCAAGTAATTACAAGCTGGTTTAGAGTATAGGTATAAGGTATAAGATTGGGGCATTTTAATTTAATTACATTGGAAACTGAGAATTTCTTGCTGCGTTATAATTAACACGTGAAAATAAATGAAAATCAAATGGTTGCTCAATAACTTATCTGGGGTACTAGAAAAAGATGTCCCACCAAAAAGTTTAAACTATTGCATTAAATTTAGCCATATTATATACTCATGTGTACCAGTATATAAATACCTACAGCAATTTTTGTGCATCCATTTTTCCGAGCTGGAACATTTCTTGATTTATTTTTTTTTTAAGTTTATGCCTACCTATCAACTTTAATGCAGGGATTTAGCAATCTGCAGGTTTTTTAAGGGAAGAACTTCCCCCTGCCCTCTCTCTGTGTATCAGGAGACCATTTTAATTCACTCACCAAGAAATTCTCAAAGGGGCTGGTATATGTGGTAACATAGGAGCCAATATCGCAGCTATCAGTTTTCATACAGCCTGGCTGGACCTTTACATTACTGCTGCCCCACATTTATTGTTCCTTCATTGCAGCTGTCAGCATTGCCTGACAGCGTATTATGGAGTACATGGCTACGAAGTCAGTATCAATCAGGCCATGATCATGCAGATAAAAGTAGCAGACTATTGATAATAGGCCTTAAATCAGATCATCATGGCTTAAGCATAAGATTCTTAAAAGCTAGTAGCCTTGCGGGACTTCCCACTCACTTCTATCTGCTATAAAGCATACTAACTTACGTAGCACCTACAAACTTTACAGGGCCGTGTAAATAACAAAGCTAAAAATACGTAACAAAGCCCTACCACGTTCTGCAAATCAAGGTGGGAATTAGCAGAGGCTTTCACTAACTGCCTTCCAGAGTTATGTACGGCAGAAATAGTACACAATACCTGCCATTACACTAATGCTCTTTTTTCCCCCCCACTGGTAACAGCAGTTTTGTTGTGCTTTGAAACTCTCTCACTTCAAAAGCACTTCAACTTGATATGGCCATTTAACAAGAAAAACGGGAGAATGCGTATAGTTTAGTGGCATTCTTCACCAAACTGAAAGCACCACGTTAAAAACAAAAGGATCTAATTTGTCCTAGACATAAATAATAAAACAAAACAAGAGTCGCATGCAAATTTAGTAACATAAAATTTTAGGTGATAAACAGAATGGAGCCTGGCTTCTTGTTTAGTATTCCTTAGTTATCACCATAATTGCTGCATGTCTGTCATCACCAGGAAAAGAAAAAAGTGTCTCTCTCAGCTGCTCCCCTGCTTGTTTTGTTCACTGTATTCTTGTAAAGTGGGAGAAAATAAGTGTCATTTAATGAATAGTGCTATTCTTTGTCTGACAGCTTCATATCTGTTAGGTGTAGGAGGCCTAGTACTTTCCTTTTCTGATAATGTTTTTGACAGTGTGCTAAATTCCTCCCCCAAAAGGCCGGCGTATATATTCTGCTAAAAGAGGCTTCATCTATCCTGAATGGATGCCCTCTTTTAACCCCCTTCAGCTTCTGTTCTTACATTAATTGAGCTGATCAGATTGAGCATATGAATTTGTCTTTGATGTATTCGTATGTTTAGTTGACGCTGCTCGCGCTCCCATTGGCAGCGGGCAGAGCTCTCAGACAAATAGGGCTGTTGCCATAGTAACAAGCGATAGCTAGGGATCTCTTGAAAAATATTTTTATTTCAAAATTCAAACTGGAAAATTCTCACTGGATATGGTTCTCGGTTCTAAACGTGTCATATCTAATGATGAATGCAATTAGGAATCCCACCAGTGTTTTAAATAATAAATTAGACTAATTTTCTAGGCCTGGCATGATGACATACAAATACTAAAAAGGAATCTCTCTTCTTTTATCCATGACAAAAGACTTATTAATGACTTTTGTTCTTAGGATTTCAAAATTAATTGAACGGTGGAATAGCAATATAGCCGCCTATGTGCTGAAGATGAGAAGCCTAGAGGTAAACTTTTTTTTTTTTTTAAAGTACTTCCAGCTTCTCCAATATTTGGTTATTCCATGTAAAAGCAGGTGAAGAAATCATTCTACAAATGCTATAGCAGTTGGTAAATCTCAAAGGATAAAAAATGCCCATAGCCATTTTTAATTACTGAGCAAGAAAAACGGAGAGATGTTGAACGTAAGTTTTGTAGGTCCTTACAATCTGAGAATGGCAGGATTTTAGCTTTTACTAAATCTCATTTGAAATACAAGGAAACAATAAAAATACCTAACAGTTAAAAAAAAAAGAAAAAGAAAAAAAAGAAGAGAAAGGGCTTCTGATGATTAGTCTACGATGGTTTGTAATTAAAATACATATTTTGTATTAATCTGTCTACTATTATTTTCCCTGGAAATTAGCTTCCTGACTTTGGCTTTTAAGATACTGCCTGTCAATGTGCAGTAATAGAGTTTCAGGGTTCTGCTTCAACATATAATTATACTACATTGAAACCCATTGATATTATCATCTTTTATGCTACTTCCAATTAGACTTGTTCCATCTTGTGGGGTCAATCTCTTATATCTCAGCATTCAGGAAAATTCAGTTAATGTTAAAATTTGACAATTCTCTGAAAAATGAGGTTATATTTAAGTACTTCACTTGAAATCTACAGTGTATCTGCAGTTGTCTTAAGGGGAAAATAGTTTTAAGAAGTCTCGGGGTCATAATCACACGGAACGAGTCACAATGTGGTGAAGAAAAACTTAAAAAAACCCTCTTCCACTATATTCATTCTGTGAGCATTGTGTACGGATTTATGTACTCAAGATGCTGCTTATTGGGAAGAGAAAGCAAGCAAAAAAAATACTTCCTATGTTTTCTCAATTGTCACTCTTCCCTTCTCTGTTTATTTTACATGTAAGGAATTTTGTACATTTTAAATGTGTACTACAGTCTCAAAGAAAATTTTTACAATACTTCAAATTTTAAAAGAAAAGAAAAAAAATATTCAATAATACGTTGCCGCCTGAGATGAAATCATAGCCTTACTGAAATTTTGTCATTCTCTTCATTAGACTCACACTTTCAGTCTGGGAATGTCTCCTATTAAATCAAGGGAAAACAAAGTCCCAGGCCATTGTGAAAGTCCATTTAAGAGCAAAGCATTCTGCTTTATCAGTTCGTTGTCTTCTAATGGTGAGATTACAAAATTAGGCTCTGGATTTGCTTCAGATAATTCATTTTCATTTCTTAAGACAGATTTCTAATGTAGCTATTTTTTATTTTATTGCCTTAAAAAGAGACAAAAATAACACTACAAATCACTTTGTTTCAATTTAATAAAGTGATGCTTGTTTTGGAAATACCTAGCATTGTACTTCTGATCATGGTCAATTTTATCTTTTATACTTCTTTACATAGAAATACCTAGTCTGTTGATAGTTTTGAATTATAGATTCTGTATTTACAATAAAATAGTAGTTACTTTATCTCAGAAAAGAAATATTTTGCACAGCATCAGGCAGTGTGAGGCAACAGCTGACGTGGCTATCTTTCCCAGCAACACTTATCAGAGAGAACCCAGTAAGACAACTGATTTCTGGTCAATGTAAACATTAATAATAGTTAACAATGTGGAAGGGAAAACGTAATTTATTTTATCTTCATTAGTAGCATTCATCAAATTGCAGGGTACAGCCATCTGATTGGATAACGATCAGCGCCATCATTAGACTGGAGGCAGCCCTGATGTTGACCGGAGAGATGTGCGGACTTGTGTCACAGGACGGGGGCACACATCCCACCAGGTAAGGCAAAGGAGTCCATATCCCCTCAAGCCTCATCATAAACATACCATCACAGTCCTTAAGAGTCTAATTTTGAAATCAGGAAAATTTAGCTTGTCATGATACAAAATCCAACAGTAACATTCTTAGTACACAAGACTGGATCTGAAAAGGAACATGATAATTTATTTCATGAACATAGGACTGTGTGTGTATTTTGTAAGTCTGAATCACATACTCCTCCTTTACAAGAAAATGAATCTCTCAGTAGGAGAAGAAATACCTTACGGCAGTCAAAAGAACTGTTCAAAAATACATTATGCTAACTATTAACATCAATACTTCATCATACTTGAGAGGTAGTTCAAATAGGATGCAAGATTAGGGACTGATTCTGTATCAATGAAATCAATGTGTAACCTACACAAAATATGTGGGTGCTTAATTAATTAAGGCTATTCATAAATCCAAAATATTTGTTTTAATTTAGCAGACATAAAAATATTTAAATTGTAATAAAAGTCAAAATAAAACTAGCATGTATACAACAGGGGATCAGATGCTTTGGAAAAAAATGTAAGGCACTAGATAGAGGAGAAATTTAGATTTATAGATGGTAAAAGATTATAAGACATGTGGTGATGATTCTGTTTTCTGGACTTAATTTCTCTAATTTTACATTGGTGTTTTGCTTTAAATCAGTTCCATCTTGAACTTTCCAACTGAAGAAATTCCATAACTATTAAAAATAGTAGAAGATATTACTGTAATAGGAACTGTGAACTATTCATCTTGAAATACAACTACATAATTAAGATAAAAGCACTGCAATTTACTTCTTTCCAAAATGATTTTGTGAAGATTAGAATATGTTTTAAAAGTTGCTATAACTTTTGCCTTAAGCACGACCCTGTAATAAGACTACACAGCCTATCCTATTTTCAGAAAAATCATCTAATCCAAAGATTAATGGATTTAGTGAGACAGACTTTGGACAAGAGCTGGGGTGATGATCTTGTTACAATGGAATAAAGGATCCATTCAGTATTAAAATGAATCCCAATCAATATTCAGTGCTATAATCAAAACAATTGGAAAGAATTTCCCTTTACAAAGAGTAATCAGTGGAGAACTTAAATCCATAACTGAATTAGTTTCACCTAAACAACCTTTCAGAATTCACACAGTTAGGAAAGAAATTAAATGACACCGAGAGCAGATTGCTGACAACGCAGTCCTGTTTAAGGCCCTTTTAAAGAGGAGAGATTTTAAAAAGTGAAAATAAAAGTTCACTGGGCAAGACCGGGTATTGTGCAAGGCTGAAGTTATTCCAACCAGCTACGGATTCCTACTGATGCATAGTGCAAACCAATGAATTGATTAATGAATTATTTGATGTCATACGAAAAAGTTTCTGGGTTGTAATATTTATTAAACCAGCAGAGAGCTACAGGAGATACCATCCTTAGTGGACCAGCCTGTTAACTGCTAATCTAGGTAGAATAGCAGCGGGTTTTTAGGACACATTTACATTCAGTTATAATGTTTCAAAACAGGGGAAAAAAAACCCTCAGAAGTGCATTCCAAGTCTGCTTAACCCACATTTGAACTTGGATGTTGCTGCTCATTCCAAGAATAGTTAAAAATATGCTGAAATAATTAAACAGAAGGGATGGGCATCACGGAAAATTCTTGGAATTAAAAATATATTTCATTGTATGGTATTTTCAGTTCAGTGCAATTACACCTTCCTACAACTTCCTTTACCTTTTCATGAAAATCTTCCTAATTTTCTTAGGGAAAAAAACTGGTGTAAGCCAGTCAGCTCCAAATATTTCTCTTAAACACTGAAATAGGGTTGAAATGCCCAATTCAGCAACACATTTTTTCCATGTGATTAAACGCAGTAAAGTTACATGCCTGAACTTTAATCCAGAAAATATATTAACTTGGTATCACCATAATTAAATACATGTTTTAGGTTAACCATCTGTTAACAGCTTTTTGGAACTGTTGTCTTATTCAAGCCCTCAGCACAGGGTTAAGTAAGTTTTTCCTTACTATTTCTTAAACTTTTATCTGTTTTATAATGTGAATTCATATAAATTGCAATGTAACATTTTAAAATCTTAGTCTATAAATAGGTCAAGATCTACACAATATTTTTAAAATACACGGGATAGCAAATATATGTTTTTATCTTTACATCAAACATTTACTTCCTTGAGAGTATTTAAAGCCAATGGGAATTTTCATTCTGGGAGACTATGCAACAATCTCTATAGTGTATAGGCACACTTTGCACTCCAGCTGTAGCAGTAAAATTACTGAAACTGTAATTCTCTTAATATTTAAATAATATATTAAAATTTAATTTTCAGCACCTGGAAGAATCTGTTTGTGTGCCAGCAAATGAGGTAGTTGGGCCTGGAGCTCCTATACATATGGGACTCAAAAACAACCTATCACAAATAATTACTAAGCTAGAGCAGCTGTACTCACCACACTAGTCATTTAAAAATCAGGTCAAAGTTGCCTCAATTCTTTTTCTATTTTCAAGATTTCTGCAAATCAATTCTATAGTATTCATCTTTTTGCTTTTTTTACATGTTAAAATTATTTTTATTGTTAATTATTACAAGATAGTTTTAGCTTTTCCGATATTCCAGACATTAAATAGATGTAGGTTTTATGATATTGTAAAAAGCTGCAACGTTTGTTTTCCAGTACATCTTTCAAAATTTTAATAGGACTATGAGCAAATACTGTAATATCAAAATGCATCTACTGATACAGCACGTACATGTGTTACATGCGCATACATGTAGCACTACAGCACAATTCACCACACACACACACACAGAGAAAAAATATATATATGGGCATCTTTTTTAAAATCAAAATATGTCATCTGGCTCCAAAAAAATAGATGACTTGTACTGTAGGCTCTCATTTATTTTTATGTTGGCAGTTTTCAGAAGGAAAGCAAGTATTTCTCTAAAAGCATTTTCCAAATGATGTGCTTTCGGACACACTTTGTTTTCAACGGATTTCAAGAAGTTGCTTTCCAGCAACCACGACCAACTCTATGATCATTTGTGAAGAAAATACCTACGTGCCATCTTTTTTTTTTTGTCTCACGCCTTTTCAGATTTTATTTAGAATAATATAATATGAGATCACATTTTTCACCACTTATATAGAAGTTATAATGGTTGCACTAAATCTGAAAATTTTGAAAAGTTCAAAAAGATTCAGCTAGAAATCTTCCTATTAATAATTTTAAAATATTCTAACCTGCATTCCTATACATAAAAATAAAAAGACCCATAATGAAAACCATATATTTTATAATGACGTACATAGAAATAAAACACATTAAACTTCAGGGGGAGAGAACCAAGCATTTATACACTATTACCTTCAATCACTTGAATGCAAGTCATTCATACCACCACTATTGCTAACAAGGCATCCAATTTACTAAACAATGAATATTGAAATTACGTTTAAAAGGTACAAATGACTGTCCAAAGAATGACACTGAAAAATATTAAGTAACAGCTCTACCTCAAGATAAGCCTCACAATTAAAGAGTTTTAATGAAGAGAGCCTTCAAAGGCTAAATCAGGAGGCATTGATTAGATTGCCTCTAACTTTGTGTTTTGACACCTTCGTCTTTCATGGCATTATATTGTCTCTGTGCATCTTACAAAGGAAGCATTTTACTAAGCCCACACATGAACAGGAGACAGCAGTGCTTATAAAAGAGACTGTCAAGGGTGTGAGCCAAAATGGGTCTCATTTGGATTTCAAGTGAAGAAAACTCCTAATGCATTTCATTACAATGTATGTGAACCTCTGAAAAGAACGATGGATTGGGATTCTCATCCCTATTAATTTATTGAAATGGATTCAGTTTTTTTCTTGTATATCAAGAGGGACCATGTGTTTCAAGCAAGGTAATAATATTATAGTACCAAATAACCAAATATGCTATGATGCAGTATACGCTTCTGCGAGATAAAGAGGATGCAATTTTCTTGATAATTGGGATTTGAGTTCAGAAATAAATCCTACAATAGCTTGGCAACAAATAAATATTCTTTGTTACTATCAGGTTTAAAGATATGATCAGGAAGCTATGCAACATAGGGATGGATTCAGTCTTTGTTACCAGAGCAGGTTTTTACCATTTGAAATCCTGTGAAGGAATTGTGTGTATGATGTAATTAGGATAACACCTATATAAGTCATATTTTATTAAAAGATAGCAGAATGGGATGGAGAAAAGTAAAAACATTTCAAAAAAACTGTAATACATTCCAGATCAACTTAGGTCTAGAAAGATGCCATAGCTACCATATCACCAATTATCTTATCCATAGGAAAAAGTTTATATAAATACTTACTTGTCTTTTTCCCCTTCAACTTTGATAATAAAACATATAATCTGCCATTCAAAAACTGTAAATCCTGATTTAACACAAAGAACAGGATACAAATTCCTTACCTATGCTAAATAATTTTACTAATATAACAGTATTAAAAATAAGACATATGTTCTCATTGTTTTTAACACCATTAACCTTTAGAAATGATTGATTGTGCTACACCAATAACATTCAGTGAGTTCAAAGCTCATCTATTTTTTATGGAAATCTTACAACCTGCTAGTTAAATTAAAGGTTAAATATACATAAAGTCTTAGAACAAAACGCAGAGTATTCCATATGTATGTACCTCATAAGCAGAGTACACAAACACATACATATATAAATCTATCTCCATTTAAAAACCCATGACCAAAAAAACCCCTCAATTGTCATGCAAAGACTTCAAAGGTAGAGTTAAACAATTTTATATCCATGGAATATTATGCAACTATGTCTATTAAGTTAGGAACTGCCTGTTAAGAACTCCACTGACATCACAATTATAAAAGACAAATGTCATCGAAATCATAATCGGAGATACAGGCACGCTTGCTTCCACACGTCAGTTCTCAACAAGCTTTTTACTTGAAGTCAGAGGGAAGTCCAGGGCCTATTTAACTTAGGTTATTACAATTATGAAAATATGTATATGCATAACTATATCACTAATTTATTTTTCTATGCATAATATGGGGAAGCAGACATCTATGTTAAGTATACATATATGCATTCAGTATAAATTCAATTAACATTTTGAACATCCTCAATGTTTGATTAAACAAAATTTATATATTTATATGCTGTGTGTATATGTGGTGTGTACACATATACCCGAGCAACAGAGAAATTAACAAGAATCATACAAAACAAATTCAAATCCAGACTTCGCAATAAAGATTGCACATTTCCACATACAATACAAACACACTCGGACACACATTTATTTTATTTTTTTAAGAATAATCATAATTGAATTAGAATGATGCATGTTCTGTATTTTATCTTGACAGCTTCTGTATACTCAGGCAGAGCCCATTAAACGCAAGCGTACACCAGGTTACTTGTTGAATAATGTATTTCAAGTTCTTAAAATTACTAGGGATTTGACTAAGATCTGCACATGAATACATATTTTGGACTTAATTTTCTGCACTGGCATTTCTTCAGCTGAATATACTTTAAATTCTACAATGAACTCAGTTAATATTAGGCTTTTCCAGGACATAACAAAGGTAATAACACTATCTTTACAATATAAACTTTATGACATTATGAATAAAACTGACAAGTGTAAAATTTGATCCATAAACTAACTGATATACTTATGTTAATTTACCTTTTAAAAGATATTATGTGTTGCTCAGTTTTTTTGACAGGGCTTCCATTCATACTGAAGACATGTTGAAAAACACTATATTTTCTCTCAATAAGGAAAATCACTTTATCCACTATCATTCTCATTCTGTCTCAATAAAAAAATCAATCATCAAATACTTGTTTCCAAGTTCTACTTGTTAAACTGCCAATTTATGCATACTGTTCAACTCAGCTCAAATTCTTCCAAGACTACTTGTTATTCTTTTTATTGTTTTTTATAGTATTCAACTTTTAAAAGAACAAGGAGAAAATAAAACTATATACATACTATAATAACTTTACATTTAGAAGTTTGTGATCTATGTTTGATGATGTTCAGAACCTTCGTTTTTATAAGAAAAAAACAAAAACTAAATCTTTTATGTGTTTTTCAAAGTAATAAAGGTCTGATTGATCCCACTGACTAAGGCAATTGCATCGGTTGTCTAAATGGTAGTAACGTCAATGTCAGATATGTGGTTATCTTTTCATCTTGGCCTATTCTCAAATGTAAAAATCAAATGTTTGAAGGACATTTCACTGACCTGTTATGGCCTCTGCAACTCTCAAACACAATACTACTATTCCTCATATAAGTGCCACATTTTGGATAAAAAAACACTTCATCAATGATGCCTTTGCGACATCTGGCGGTCCTTATTATACATAAACTTCAGGTTTGTTTCTTTGTTGGGTGCTTTCAGTTATTGTTGGGTACTTTTAGTATGTTATTTTTATTTGATTTATTTATTTATTTGCAAACCTACCAGTATGTGAAACTTTAGTCCAAAAGGCTTTGATACCCCCTAGCGGGGGGACAAAAGCAATCTAGTCTGCAAAAACACAACGAGGTCTACCATGAATCCATATGGAGCAAAAGGTCACAAATCTTGAGATGCAGTGACATCATGACAATAAGACACTTTTGAGACAGAAGCTGGCTCGTTTTGAATATAAAAAGGACACTGATCAAATTCTCCCACACATTTAAAACTATGGAGAAAAATAAGCATGCAAAGACCTCGATATAGATGCTTAACAGAAGAGAGTTAAAGCATACCTTTAGTTTTCACAATTATAAGATGCCACTGAGAACTTGACAAGTGTGCTTCAGAAGATATAAAAGCTTTATTTTTATGTTATTATCGGATGCTGAGAAAATGTCATTAAAGAAACAAAACCACTCAGTTCACAGGGTGCGCGCTCCATGCAACACCCCAGCTCTTTTAAAATTAATTCAGTTATACCAAAGCTTGTTCTACATGTTTCAGTCTTATTATTTATCATTTCAATAAACTATGGGAAAAGGAATTTAAACAACAGAAAAATTACCTTCCTTTCTTCGTCCCTCTTCCTAAGCCATTTCAGCGCAGTTAGGAAAAACTCATTCTAATTTCTTTATTACATTAGCCCCGGGAATATTTGACATCAACTTTGTGAAACCATGACTTTGCTAATTCTTAGCCCAGTGGGAGGAACAAGTATGTTGTTTAATCTCTATTTTTCACTTCTAACAATTAGCATTCCATAGATGATACAATAACCAAAAGATTAGATGTACATTATTAAATGTTTTTCTTTTACAAAAAAAGAAGAAAAAAAAATAGTCAACAGAATATTTTCTTTGGCTGAAAATGAAGCACTTCAAAATATATTCCTTGAGATACAGGGCATAATTTCTTTGAATTCTATTTTGTTGCCTCATGGTAAATATTCACTTAAATACTTTACTGTTCTGAAACTAGTAACACAGGGTCTTATATGGACATAGGTTTGTCCTCATATGAACAGACATGTAGCGTGAACTACCAACATTCAAGAACAATTTTTAATAAATCATAGCTGAATCAAATTGAAAAAAATCATCTGTAAAAACTGCTCTTGGGACTGACTAGATTTAATAGATAGTCTAATGGTATAGTTCACTATTGTCTTATGTTACAGAATAAAAGAGTACTGCACCCTCAGAATACCTAGTAGGCCCCCATAAAACCTATCATTCAACTTCTAATTAAAATTTCTATAGCCTGTATTTTCAGTATACTTATATGGACAAAATACAGACTGTGTACTGTGGGGCAGGCAAACAGTCATTTGCAGACCACAGATATGCAACCACAAGACACATAGACGGCCAAAGAAACCCTGCTAATTCCAGGTAGTCTCCTTCCCAGCCCCAGAACTGCAAACATTCAATCGGGTCTAGCATGTTGTAGTTATTGTATCGAATTCACAGAGACAACTCATTAGGTTAAGGATATGAATAAGCTGTTTCAGGATTATATTTTAGTATGGAATAAAAAGATTAATCACTCATTAATCCCTATGTAGGAAAATTCTACATGTGACAGCAAAGACAGATTAAAATGAGAAAACTAAATTTGACAAAGTTAAGAAAACACAGTAGAAAATGTCATGAAAAGGCCATCATGAAAAGAAAGAGTTCTCTCCTAATCACTGTAAATGAGACTGTTGACACAAAAAGAAGGAAAATACATTTAAGATTGGCAGGAGCTGTAGAGTCAGCAATGCAAAATTCAGGAGTAATATAAAAATAGAATTGAAAAACAAAGCAGCTATCTCTCCATATTCAACAAACATTTATACATACTCAGAGAAAAAAAAAAAGGGAGACATTGCACTTCACCCCCTCCCGCAATAAAAAAGATCCTACAGAATCATAACGGAATAGTTCATACGTCTGGGAGATGGATACTCACTTATAGACTACATAGAATAGACTATGATTATGTTGAAAAGATGAACATACAGTAATAAATCTAAGAAATTTCACAAATGGAAAACCATTCTGGTTAAAACTGTATGGACAGACTGCTAAAATACATATATGTTTCTAGAGCTACCATACCAAATCCAGATTTACCAAGGATACTGATTACAAAAAGAATTGGACCAAGAAGACAAAGTCAATGAGAATGTTACTTAGAATGATTTCAGGTATTTTCATATAAAATAATCCAATAATACAGTGGTAAATAGTCCGGAAATACAATTTCCACACTTTCAGGGATTATTTTGTGGAAGAATTGGCTGCACAGCAAATAAAAGGAAAAGTTGTTGTTACTACAATTAAATATAAGAAGCTGAAAAGAAAAATTAAAACAGCTGAGATTGTACTACAATGCAATCCTATGTTCTGCAGGAGGAAAAAATACATTACACTTAATTTCAGTAGATGATGCCTATTAGGTACCATCAAGAGACTGAAGTTCAGAAGAACTTAGACTGAAAACGTAGGAATTTATCCAGGCCAGAGGGAACATACATGAGTTTCTGAGAACTGTAAGAACAAAAGAATTCTTGGAGGTACAAACAGTAATAAGATTGATTTCTTCTGAAATAAGAAATGTTGGGGTTTGGGTTTTTTTTTAATAGGGCTCGAAAACAACTTGCAAAAACAATTAAAATAAATTGATGGAAGAATTAAAAGATCATGGTGTAAGGACCATAGGAGGACTCAATCCTCACTGACTTAAGCATCAATAAACAACAAATTGACAACACTTATACTTCTAAAAGCATTAGAGCAACTCCTTTATGCTGCTGTAAAATAAACTAAAGCATGGTCTTAAAACCTCAGAATCTGTTAATTTTCTACCAGAAATGTTGACCAGTAAAGAAGATGCTATGAAAACTATGAAAGCCTCATCACACAAGCCTTGTTCTAGGCCCACTACCTTTCCTGACAGAAAAGTAATAGAGCAAAGCAGTACCCTTTGCCAGCTGGCTATCACTGTGTCTTTCTTGCTCAGAAAGTCATAGCCTGAAGCTGGTTAACTCAGACCGGTTAGTATCAAACCATTCTGTTTTGGGCATAATGTTGGAGAATGATCTTTGAGCCTAACTTCAAAACATCTGAATGTCATATATCACCTTGATCTATGACAATTTTGGGTTGAAGTTTAGATAGACAGAGGTCAATGATCTCTTTATGACACACGGAGAACAAGTGTCCAGGGAATTGCTGCTTTATCTGTCACCTACAGTTGTTCCTTGAGACATTGTTGGGCTGTTTGCAGATATTGGCAAAAGCAGATACCACTATTCTTTGTAAGTCTTATAGATCCATTTCTGAGAGCACGTTTAATTTTTCAGTGTCTGATAGTAATTGTAATTACGCCTCATGTTTGGAATCCCATAAAATGCCATTCTGTTATTGCTAATCTTCAAGGCACACATGGAATTTTTTAGGAGGTTATTAGAAAGAGGAGAGAGAGAGATTTGCTGTTGGCACTGGCTATTTATACTTGAAAGACATATGATCATGTGTCTTTTACTTGTCTTTGCTTAATATCGGTTGATGCTTCAACTAACGTTGAGTAGAGTTGCGGCTGGATCTAAAAAAATGAGCCTGGCTTTAGCTTGAGTCATACATATGATTTATTCTGAATAGGGAGCTTCTGCTTGTTTCTCTGAAACCACATTCGGGGGTTGTGGAAGGAGCAAGCTGGCGAACATGTTTCAGCTTGTGGCTATAATATAAAACAACTAGAAAAATGACACTTGCAGCAAGCATCAATTCACTTAATGAACGGAGTATATGCTTATCAGATGTTCTGTGATCATCACAAAAGCCCCTTGGACTCCAGATGAGTTTAAGGTGCTGACTATGACCTAATGAAAGTAATAAATAACCTGTGCCTGGCCTACTGGAGAACTACCTTTCCCCCTCAGTGGATTGCAGTTGCTTCTGTGCAACACAGACATGGCAGAGAAGCAGCTCTTTTCTCAAAAAAAAAAAAAAAAAAAAAAAAAGACTGAAGGAACATCTACCAGATTAGCTTGATTTCTGTACATGGAGCAATCAGAGCATCTGATGACCAACATATAAAGAGTCAGCAAGATGCCAAGGATCTTTAATAGCATATTATTATATTAATGGAAAGTCAGCTCATATTTGAAATTGTGGCCTATTTATTTTGAAACAGCATGCCTGCAAGGTCACCGTCACATCTTTCTTCTCCAAATTAATGTATTTACTATTCAAATACCATTCTTTTCTGTTGCTAAAATTCTGAAAATATTGTATCAAAATTTCTCATGCAACAACCATTTTTCCACTGAGCTATGCAAGAGAACACCAATTGTCTATGCATTCACTTAGAGACTAGCAAGTATATCAAATGTTATTTCCATAGCATGATCTGTCACTCCATATGAAACAAGAAATAATGTGATGTTGAAAATATGAGAGAAATTAAAGATAAATTTACTTTTTAAGAAGAGGTACTACTTAACATTTTTAAAGATTTCTTTTGTACTTGAAAGACAATAAGAAAGCCTTTGATTTTCTATATGCCATTTACAGAGGTTTAACTATACATCACATAAATGCTTTCAAGTTTTTATCCAAATGTGCTGTTAAATTACCCATGTAATTATCCCAAGAGAAATCATTATACTTTTTTATTGTTAATTTCATTAACACTTTAGTGGGAAGAGTTTGGTTGTATTTAAATTCAGCTGTCACAGTCTTTATTAGTACAATTAAAGGGATCATTTCTGTATTATTCTAGAGGGCGTTTTTTTTGCAGGGGTGGTTAATTACTGAGTTAAAGCAACAACAGAAAGTTAATGGGCAAAAATATATGCAATAATCCATGGTCAAACTTGAAACAAAATACAATTCTCCCTGATCCCAATAGTAAAATCTGTTTTAAAATACACTGCCATTAAAATGAAATTACAACAGTTCTTTCTAAAATGGGTGACATGACATGACAGCTGTATATACTTTAACAAGCCCTCCAATAACAAGCAGTAGCACTACATCGAGTAATTAGATAAAATCTGTTACAGATATATCTTGAAGACAGGTATATTCAAATATCTGCTTACAGAGCCTCGTAAAGGCAAAGCAGATATCACTTTTGATATACCACTATTATAATGCCTTATTACTTCATCAATAAATGCAGCACCATTGCTTCCTTGCCTTTTGCGTGCATTGCAGTGTTGCTGAGCCAGCAGACATTATACTTATATACAGTTCCATTGATTTAAATTGAGTATGACCAAAATAACTTTGCAACTGGCAATCCAGGCACAAAAAAGGGGAGAATATGGATTGCAAATTAAAATTAATTTCTGGATATGAAGTTCAAAACTAAGACAGATGTGTTGAAGAGGGAAACAGAAATCAGACTACTTCTATAAAGAAATTCCTCATCCCAGATGAAGGTTGGGACATTGCTGTCATCTGCTTCAGATTTTAAAGAAGAATTTTTATTATCCTGAGCACCCATATTTGGAAAAAGATGAGAATTAGGGAGACCAAGGAATTCACAAATACAAATTCAAAATTCATTGCTCTTTGACGGAGTAAAGTTAATTTTTATCTACAGGGAGTATATCAATTTAAGGATAATCTGGGGGAAAAAAAATAATAATGGAGAGGTATAAGTCCTAAGACCTCCGACTAAACACTGCTTCATTCCAGGGGATCCATAGAGTTTAAGGAAGAATGACGTGGAAAAAATTGTACGGAAATTTCATTCTTTGGCTTCTTATTAAGGGTTTTTCCCATTAGTGCAAGTGAAAAAATCCAGTGCAGGTTGATTAAATAATAAAACCTTAGAAATCATTTCACTTTAAACATTTTATGAATTTGTGTCGACATTGCAGCACTACAGCATAACTGAATCTTTGTTCCAGATAATTTTTGTACCAGAGGAAAGGACCGGAAAATCATGAAGAAAATGGCCATTCATTTATATGCAGAAAAACCCTGTATTGATTTTTTCTGTTAAAGCTTTTGTGCACATTTTATGTGTACAAAAATTTATAAAACTATTTATACTTATCATTGCAATCAAAACTGTGTGCTCATTTAAATGAACTTATTGTAATAAAATGACCAAAATATGAAAACAGTAGCAGGTTCTTCTTTTGTTTTCTAAACCAAAGCCAACAAATATTTTTTGTTTAAAAAAAAAATCATTAATGAAAACATTCCAGGGTTGTGTTTTTCGACTCAAATGGAAAGACAAAAGTTTAAGAATGTTTATAGATGTGTCTAGTTTAACAGTTTCATGCGTTGGATGTGACTTTCACAGTCTGTTGGCAGTTTGCAGGAAAGCCATCACACCTGTGACTTGGTTGTTGATTAATGAGTCTTTCAATTCATCGCTACCATCTGAAGAAGGGCCGTGGCCTTTCTAAGCTTCACTGGTTTATTCGCCTTCAACTGTAGTCCTACCAAGGTATCTTCCATAAAGAAAATCACACCTGGTTAAGGCTAATGAAAACCTCAATATGTCATTTTCTAGACAAGTCAAAAAGCATGTAAAACTAGACAAAAGATGTATTCAAGCAACATGAATGCAGTTTTGTCATAACCTGTCAATCTAAAGACTAACATAAAAAAGCTTTCTTCAATGACATTTTCCAGTGTCAACTATTAGAATGACAATTCTGAATTCCCTCTTTGCTACATGATGCAGGATGCATAATGGTTTCCCACTCTTCACAAAGACTAAATTTTGTTCTTAGATCCCAGAAAGAAGTTTACTGGGGGAAAAAAAAGCAACAAATAAATATTTTTTTTCTGGGCCATATGATCAGTCAGCATCACAAACCCCCAAATCACAGTGTCTATGCAATTCTAAACTGCCTACTCACATCGCAGAACCTATTAAGAGCACATGCGAAACTGCTCCAACTCTGCTGTATCTTCAAAACTGTATCACAATTGCAAAACTTTCAAGGGCATTTGACTTTGGCAACTGGGCCTGGGGAAGAGGCAATAAGATCTTTGGGATTTATCATCCTTTCTTAAGCAATTAGCCGTTGAATCAGGGTGAGCCAGGCAGGACAGAGGAAGTTAATCCAGGAAAGCCATGTGAGAAAGCCAATAACCTGTGGGAAAGCAGTAGCTCTGAGAGAGCGATTACAGCTACGAAGGTCTGTAATCTGCACAGTAGCCACCACCAGTCGTTACTACGTGCTTTGTGGTAGCCACAGCAAACATTTCAAGGTCAAGAGAAAGCATATAGTTGTTCCCCATCTCCTTCAGAGGAAAACTAATGGTCCTGCCACTTCCTAAGAAGGCTGCAAGGTAATGCAAGTTAGCTAAGCAATTAAATACAAAGCTGAGCCACCGCCTCTTTGTTGCCATCTAGGACTGTGCACATCAACAGTTCCCACAGATCAAATACTGTATTTGTGTCTTAGAATTTAGTCAAAAGAGCTAGGTTGTACTTCAGCTTTGCTACAGACTATTTTTGCAGTGTAGAAGGTGACTGCAGGACTACATTTTCCATCTGTTTAACTTTGATATTAGTACTTCCCCACTCTACCTTACAGGGGATTTGCATGTCTCAATTCATTACAGCTTGCAAAGAAATAGAGATCCCTGTATAGAAATTGAATTACTCTCTATTACTAGCACTTTGCTGAAAATCCTTTATCTAAAAGAAGGAGAGGGAAGAAACAATGGCTTGGTGGGCAGAACAGACTTTTAGCTTCTTGTCTTGTATCTTGTATCCTCTTCCTTTGTAGGTACAGCAAGAAAGCCTATAGATGAGAGGAGTAGCTAAGCCAGTGTGTACAGTTAGGGTAGTCAGTACTCTGCGTTCAGTAATACACATTTAGAGCTTTTGTACACATTTATGATCATTATGTATCTATTAAGGATGCAAACTTGGATCAGAAAGGCTAGGAAGAGGAAGAAAAAAAGAACAGGTAAGACAAACTTTATTATCTCTACTTAAGAATCCTTAAGTGAGCAACAGGATGCAAGACAGAGTTGAAATGAAGGCAAATTATTTGCAGATGAAAGGAATTATCTATTTTTAAGGAAAGTCAGCCAGGCCATGGGATGCCAATCACCAGGTTAATTAGATAGTGACATAAAGTGTCAAAGTGTCACACTTCCAAATAATGATTTGTGGTTGCAGTATACAAAGATATCTAGTTATGAGGAAAAGATATATATACTTTTAAAGAACCCAATAAAATGTGAATCCTAACAATAAGTGCATATATGCATTATTAACACTAATACATTGCACTTACTTAGCATTTTTTCATCAAAACATATCAAAGGACATAAAAATGTAGACAAAACGTTACCCAATTTTAAATGGCGCAACCAAGATACTGAAAGACATTATTAGAAGAATGGGTTTAGCTCGCACGCCTATGGTCTAGCCAACAGGCTGTGCTTAATACACTTTTGAATGCCACACATGTATCGCCAATACTATTTTTTTTTTTTTTTTTTACTTTTTTTAGAGCCTGGGTTTGAGCAATAGAAATAGCCCCAAATTAGAATGAAACCTTATTTAAGCGATTTTGTAGTTGTTACTCCAAAGAGAGCTGATAAGTACATGCATCCATATCCTATGCAGGCAAAGGCCTCATCATAAAGAACTTCCAAGTATTAAATAGGAGCTCACATTTACAAGGGTTAACTGGGATATGGCAGTCCCTTCCTTTTAAGCGTCTTTTGTTGGAGAATGTTGTTGGAGAATATTGTTTTATTCATAGGATTCATCAACATGTCTGCAAGAGAGAGAGACTGCTAACAACCAGAGAAGTCTAAAGTGTACCGCATATGGGAAGTCTCACCTTTACCCTCACTTACTTGTGCAATCCGTGCTACAACTGTATACATAATAGTGGCTGGAGTGGCATTCAAGCAGTATGTAATACAGGGTACAGTCCTCCCTCCTGCTTGCCGACCTACATTCCGCCACCAATGCTTTAAAACTGCCAGGCAGGGAACTAAGCCTACTTCTGACAGATCCTTTAAGGTCAGAGTACAGTTTCATTAGCTGTGTCAGAAGAGGATAAGCAGATGGAGGATAATCCTTATGTTGACAGATGTGACATATACCTTGTTATTGACCAACTCATTTATGGAAAAGGGTCCTTGCTTATCCAGAAAGGTCAAAATCAGATTTTCCTCAAAATCCCAGTGGCTTTTTTTTTTTTTTTTGGTACATCCAGCACTAGGGTCTAAACCTGACGCTGTGATCAACCAGGAGACGTGCAATAATGGATTAATAACTTTCCCCTCCTTCTTCTGATACAGGAACAATGGGATACTGTCTCTCATAGCCTCCCATGCATTTTAGAAAGCCTGTTCTCACACACATTATAAAGGGCATCCATTATAATCTCACCAAGCAGGTGGTGATTACTGCGGTATTAATGGCGTCCCAGTTCTTCACCAACATATCATTAATAGTTGACTTGTAGACGTAACAATAATATGGATTTCCAGTATCCAGCAATTTGGATACAGAAGGCCTAGGAGCATCTGCAGTGCAGAAGAAGGACTGACTAACACATCCAAAAGTACACTAGACATAACACTGGCATCCTCTGCCATGCGGATACAGTCTCTCTCTTGGCATTGTGCCAGTAAATGCTCTTCCACCATTTGTTTCTTCTATGAAGAAAATTGTTACAGAACTTCATACCTTTTCATAACATTGGTCTTTTCACTCATCTCTCGGACTTGGGCTTTGTAGAGTTGCATAAAAAAAAAAAATCTTTCACAGACAATAAAGCACATGCAGTTTGCTGACATTCTTTTCAATTTCAAAACTACATAATACATTTTTCCATGTGTTGATAAACTGGATTTTAAAAGAGCATTTTCTGGATATCTAGATAATCAACAACACAATGAATATAAACATTTTCTATAAATAGTTCACCATATGGCTACCATTATCAACAGATGGTGTCTGTGTATCCACTAGAATATCCAAGAGCTATGCAGATTTTGCCCTGCAATCATTCAAAATTCTAAGCAAGAATTTTTGACTTAATTTCAGTTTTATTAAGCTTAATCAATGGCAAAACATATAATTTTATCACCTAACTCTAGCATGGGGAACAAATGCCACAGCTATATTAACAAATTTGTTTGCAAAAGGCAAGTAGAGAGTCCTCGCCCAGAACATTGAAGTATTTCAAAAAAGAGAGATGCTAGGTACGAGGTCAGCTTCCACAGCATAAAGAGACCTTCTTAAACTTAGGGCAGTGCCCTGCTGCCAGGGACAGTCTTTACTTTACTGAAAAGCAGTTTCACTTGCAAATAGCCAGCAGCTTGTCAGACAGAATGTGGTCTGGACTGTGTTAAGAAAAATTCTGGAGTACAAAGAATGTGAGAGTTTGTGTATATTTTGCAGCAAACGTTACTAGAAAGCCTATATATTTTATCCAGTTTTAGGAGAAAACAAACTTACTAATTTTTTATAGTTTCCTTAAAGCCTATACATAAACAATTCCAGGTTTTCTCCTCTGCTTTGAGGAGCTGCTGAGCAGCTGAGAATATTTATCACAGCAACCCATGACTAGAAGTAAACTACTTGGTCTGTCCTGTTTCACCTTAAAACTACTTAAGCTCGTATCACTGTGCAAACACTTTCTGGAAAACTCTCTTGAGCTACACTGGTTCATCTGTTGGAAATCATCTTCTAATTTCCAGTCTAGACCTTTTTCATGGCAGATCTTATCCACTTGAAGAAATACTGGTTTTAACTTCTACACTTTTTCTATCTCAAAACTGCTTCTCACATTTATGGTAAACCAACGTATTGCCCTCTCAGTTATTTATGTTTCCTATTCTTGGAAGGACCTTGCACCTGACTGTCATTGGCTTTGCCAGTCAAGAGTTCTTCTCTGTTCCCGTAGCTCCCAGAGTGCTCCTGCTCGCAGCATATCCCCACATCGTTCCAACCAAAGCACAACTTATTGCCCTGCACCGGCCCCATTGCTCCGTGAAACTTCCCTAAGTGCAGAGGAGGGAATCTCAGATGCTCCTCCTCTTAACATCAAATTACCACAACATTGGAGAATGGCATCTTATATTACAAAAATGTCTCGTTTGTTTCTTGTAATTGTAGTGAGTGGAATGTAGTTATTCTCTATAGTAATGTATTCAATGCACCTGAAAGTCCTGTACAACTGCAGAAGGAAGGCCACATCTCAAACCCCAGCAAAATATTAATATCTTATAACCATGTACAAGTTGCTGAGATACTTCTCTGAAAACTAATGATCAGAAAGTATTTAACTTACGCATCAGCATAAAGGAGAGTACATAAACAAGAAGGGTAATGAATGGTACTACGCTTTGGGTTTGTACCTCTGTGTTGACTAGACACCAGCTTTTTGGCTATTGGCAAGCAGTGCCCGCACAGCACCAAGGCCTTTTCTCCTTCCCACTCTGCCCCCCGCCAGCGAGTGGGCTGGGGGTGTGCAAGGAGCTGGGAAGGGGCACGGCTGGGACAGCAGACCCAAACTGGCCAAAGGGGTGTTCCATGCCATATAAACATTGTGCTCAGCAATAAAAGCTGGGGAAAGGAGGAGGAAGGTGAGATGTTCGGGGTTATGGCGTTTGCCTTGCCAAGTGACCACTACACGTGGTGGAGCCCTGCTTTCCAGGAACTGGCTGGACACCCGCCTGCCCTTGGGAAGCAAGGAATGAATTCCTTGTTTTGCTTTGCTCATGTGCACTGCTTTGCTTCACTTATTAAACTGTCTTTATCTCGACCCATGAGTTTTGTCACCTTTGCTCTTCCAATTCTCTCTCTCATCCCATTGTCCAGGCAGCGAACATACGGACACTTAGCTGCTGGCCAAGGTCAGCAGTCACTTCATAAACTATTTGCAAATGCAATAATACGCACAGAGATAGTGGGCAGACAGTTAAAAAGATCACAGTTGATACAATAAACTGCAGAAACAGTTTCAACACGCTGATTTAGCCAGACAATTTTTCCTTTATGAGCAGGACAATGATTAAAAGTTGAAATACATGTGAATTAAACAATAACTAAAAGCACATGGTCTTCTTGTCTTCATATATGTATTAGAGGGAAGGAACTCCCCTTTGGTCCTGAAATATCTAAGGATGTATGAGTGCCAAGATTCGAAAAAGCAGTGTGTATTTCTCTAAGCACGCAGGACATTTTTTAAAACTTGGGAAAATCAAGTACTCTAAGTTAGCTGAATGTTAACGGGCTTATTAGTAGAAGATACTATTTTAAGTATATTTGAAGAGTATGTTTTATCTTCATTCTTGCAGCTCAAACTCTATGTAAAAAAAAAAGACTCAGAAATAAAACAAAAAAGGAAAAGAATCCAGCTATATATCCCCCTTCTTCCTGTAAGGAAAACTTCTTTGCACTTTCTAAAGGTATGAACTGTAAATAGGGATGAACATTGTTTTCTATGTTACTGCTTACAGCTAAACTTTAACAGGCTGTTCCTCCTAGTGTTCTATATTTGATAACCTTGAGATAAAATAGTATCATTAACCGTCCACGTCTTTCCTTTGAAAAAATTCCTAAACACCTTTACTTTGAGGATCATAGGAATGCATTGATTAGATTCACATGCTCATGTGGAGCCATCAATGAGTAGTACACAACAATTCATTCCCTTTTTAACCAGTCCTAAAAGCCTTTTACTTTCCCCTAACCACCAACCAATTAATTTGCCTACCACTTGCTGGCTCTGGGACAATGCTCCCATAACCCCCTCCCACCTAACTCAGTCATTAACTAGGTTAGGGGAGCATTTCCCTTGTAAGTGAGTCCCCTAAGCATTTTTACTTTTTTCCCCACCAAAGAGAGAGCAGTGCATACTTATTTTACCTCAGATGCAATAGACAGTATTTCTCTTTAAATATACAAAAAAGGAAATAGACCCCAATATCACTGTGAACAGGTAAAAGTATTTTTACCTGCACATAAGTAATTGATAAGGTAAAGCTTTAGCATGTGTTAAAGAAAGGAGTAATTAAAGTATTATGGCACTCCGCTTTATACGCTTTATGCCTCTTTTCAAGTAATGCCCTTAGTCTTGTTTAACTCATCTTAGGAAGCAAATAGCACAAACAGAATGGATCCATCGCAAGCAGGAGGTCAAGATAAATCACACATCCATTCAGCTTGAACTTTAACTCCTGAGCACAACTAAGGCTGAGATTTATGCAATTTTAGGAAGGAGCATGAAGAATCACGTAAACACAGGGCTCACTTGAGTCCCTGTAAGGCTTACTTGAGTAGACATGAGACCAGCTAGAATTGGCCTAGCCAGCTGGAAAGCGTGAGCAGATGTACTTTAGCTATGTTAAAAATTAAGTCACATAAAGACAAGCTGCGTTGGAGACACTGGTCGCTATGGCAGATATTGGATTAGCAGTTCTACTTAACGATCATAATGGGTTTAAACGATCTGTTGGTCTTTAAAGCAGAGAAGAGTGGTTTAAATAATAAATCCATGAGCTAATCATTAATGGCTTGCATAATGTCACTTCTAGATGAGAATTTCCATATCGTGTAGAAGGGCAATGAATGGAGACATTTTCAAATTAGGAAGGATGACAACAATTAGGGCACTTATTGAATAAAAAAAAAAAAAAAAAAAAAAAAAAAAGATGCAACAATAGTTGATATGACAAAGGCATGAAATACAGAGGACAGAGAAGGCACATACATAACTTCTTTCTAAACTCTATAAAGAGATAAAAAGAAAAATGAAATGTGTTTCAAGATATCAGAGAAGATGAAATGTCCACAGAAAATTCTCCCTCTGCAAATCACAGCAGTCTTCCCTGCTCCCTTTGGCTCATATTGATGACATCAACATGAAGGGAAGTTCAAGAACCAGCTTGAGTCTAAGACTTTCTATTATAATCTCCTTTAAAAGGGCAAACTACTTCATTTTTAATGAAGGACAAGTGTTAGCAATCAGCAGGAGAACTATCAAAGAAAAAAAAAAATTAGTACTGAATTGTCTCTGCCATTTAACACAAAAATGACACTACCGGTACAGACCAAAAAGTCCACAAAGCCCCATATTCTGTCACTTAGTGGGTAACAGAGGACATCGAGAGGAGAACTGAATGGCACATATTTGGCAAGATCACTTTTTGTACATTTGCACTAAAATTTTGGAAAATAACAGTTTGGCAGGGGAAGGAATTAATCATAGCAAAATTTAGAAAGAAGACTAGAAATAGACTGTACAAATATTTTATAGATGAAATGAAGGAAGAATTAAATGTTTAAGACTAACTGCTGGCGATAAATTGAGAAAACGGCATAAAAAACAAAAACATTTTTGACATGCAAATTCACACATTTTTGAAATTGTCATTCTAGTTTCTAAATAGAGAAACAGTTCAGTTTAAAAGATGCATGATATGACCATATTAGATATCACCAGGAGGATTCATAATTAAGAAAGAAACATTAAACTTCTTACTCTGCAATATGTAAGTTTTCCAGTTTTCACTAGGATATGTGGCAAATATTTTAGAAAAATTTTCCATTTTTCCACCTACAATTTTCTGAATTTAGCAAATTGCTATTTCCGAATTTAAGAACCATCAACTCTGCATTAAATATATATCTGCTTATAAATTAAGCAGTTAAATTTTACAAGTAAAAAAAGTGTAAAATTATTAGAATAAGTTCCATTAGTTAAAAAAACTATTACGGAAATACTTTCTATTTCTAGCTACACTTGTCATGCCCCCAACTGAATTTAAGATTCATTGCAGCCTGAGTAAACATCTGCTAAGTTCTGTGCTATACAGCTGAAATCCCCCCAAGCAGTACAGGGTTGCAGAAGTTACTCATTTCTTTTTAAAGCACTATTTAAGGGCAATATCAGCATATATTCAGGTCTCAGACAGAAAGACCATACTAAGTTCCTCAAAATAGGAACCGAAAACCATCTTTGTATGGATCAAACCACTAGACAATAAGTATCTCCATTTTAAAATTGCATATTTAAAGATAAATGTATAATTTATTTTATAAATTTCACCAGTAAAATCTTTGTGTATTGACTATTATAAAGTAAAAAAGACAACAGAGAATTGCAATTATTTGCGAAAATCCCATTACCTGTGTGCCAGCAGCACCCTGAAGGTCATCTTGTTCAGTCCCAAATAACTTGGCAGCAAGTTTGACCAATCCCAGTTCCATTCAGTAATGGTTGACTGTTGATACATGGCAAGAAGCTATTGTTAGTTATTAATCAGTGTTAATATGATCAGTAAATTAAAGCTCCAGCTGTGGTATACTAACCAAGAAGGAGGGGGGTCTAGAACAAGGACTTAGATAGATGATATCAATCATGGCTACAGAAGAAGGTTTTTATTCCAATAAGACAGCAATTAATTTATAAATCCATTTGGGGATGTAGCCATTATTTATAAAAAGATAAATCAATTTTTTGAACCGTTATTCTTCCAACTGTTAATGGCATTCTGCCCAACCACTTTGTTTGAGAGCTTGACTCTTTGTTTGAAAAGCAAAATAATTGGCAACTTTTTATGTAACAGCAATTTACATTTTCTGCTATCAGCAAAAAGTTTGTCATGAAAAACTTGGTATAGCTGGAATTCAAGATGTAACCTGTATCGTAATTAGAGTGATGGTTTACTTGTCTATCGTTTTATACAGCACTCCAGTCACCAGATGGTTATTACAAAGAGCAGTAAGTCTAGACAATATGAATAAATACAACTCCATATTGCTTATTTAATAAATAAAAGCAATCTACAATAATGGTGGGCAGATAAGAATGTTTTATGTGGTCTTTTATGTTTACAAAACAGTAATTCCTGTTGCATATTATTAATTTTTATTGTCAGTAATGGTCAAGTACTGACTATAATTCAACATTCTTGGGAGGAAATAATTAAAAAATTATTGTTGTAACATTAAAATAGCACCAAGTAGTTTAAAAAAAAAAAAAAGGATGAAGCAAGTCAAAACAACGTAAATAAACCTAAATAAGAAGAGTAAAGTATATCTTGTAGTGTATGTTTTTCTTCTTACAGTCAGCATTTGGTTCTTCTGGGAGAGCAGAACCAGTGCAAACCCTCCCCTTCCTTCCATCTTTATTTTATTCCCTTCCTTCTTTCAATTTAATTTTCTCCCTAACCCTAATCTTTGTCATGCACTTAAAAGTAATATAGAAAAACATAGGTGAAATACAGAGTAAGAAAGCAAGACAAGGGTAGCTAAACAAAGAACAATACGGTGAGAAAGTGGAAAGCGAGTGAAGATCTGATAAACAAGAAATAAGGGTAAAGGAGCCAACTAAGAGAACAGTGGGAGTAGAATAACACAGGGGAGAAAACAGGCAACTGTTCTATACCCTACACTGAACTAAAAATAAATAAATATGGAGGAAGTACTTGTAAAATCCAGAGGGATAAAAAGGAGAAACTAAACAGCCAGCAGCAACACTCATAAAAACAAATAGGAAAATTAATAAGTATACCAGATAAAAATTCAGTCCACCAGACTGATCAGTTCTGTGAAAAAATAAAGATCAGTTTGAAAAAAAGTCACTTCAGGAAAGGAAAATAATTTCTTTGTAGCATTTTTCTTCGTTGATACTGTTGAGTTGCATAGCCTAGACTTAATATTATCAGACAATAGAGGAGCAGCAGCACTGGCAGAGATTGAGGTGTCAGGACAAATTGATAAAATCAAGAGCAACAAGTTACTAGGACCAGATGGTGATTATTCAAGATTTTTACAGGAATGTAAGAATGAAGTGGCTGAATTGTTAACAGAAATGACACACTTCCTAGAATCAGCTACTGAACTAGAGGGTTGGAAGGTAAGAAATTTACATATCATTAATAAAAATGCTGGAGTTGATCTCAAAATAGCAGTTCAGCGGCCTTTGTTTCAGGAACAGTAAAATTCATAGAGATTATGATTAAGTATCTTGTTAAATTTGACACGATAGGGACAAATTAGCAAAGCTTCGGAACAGAATCATAGACTGTTTTGGGTTGGAAGGGACTCCCAGAGGTCACCCAGCCCAACCCCCCCGCAGGAGCAGGGACACCTTGAACCACATCAGGTTGCTCAGAGCCCCGTCCAACCTGGCCTGGAATGCTTCCAGGGATGGGGCCTCCACTACCACTAGAAAGTCAACCACCCTAATGAACTGCCATCTTTACATATACCAACAAACAATGCATGGAATGTTTACTACAAATTAGCTCTCAGAAAGCTTTTGAAACTTTCTTTTTTAAGAAACCGTCTACGGAGGAAGCTAAGAGCATGGCTACACTGTGTAGTGCAGACTTGCTCTTATACCATTACAGATTATATTGCTATATATTCCAGTATGTTATATTGCGGTGCAACGCAAACATTCTCTGTGTAGAGCTGAGCCAGCGCTCTGGACCCACAAGCAGTATCGCCATGCCTATTCCAGTTGGCCCTTCTGAGAGAAAAGTTTTAAAAAGCAATACATAATTAACTCACTGGCAAAATACGTTGTGAAACCAGCAGCTTGTTGAGACTTAGAATTTCTAAAAGGTAAAATGTTAACTGATGTATTAAAAACACATCTAGTTACAATACCTTTAAAGAAAATGAAGACATTAATCATGGATTCTAAACTCCAAAGCTTCATGGCAGTTGCCAACCAGTGAGAAATTAATTTAAGAAGAATTATATCCTTTAAGAAAAATAACTGCTCCTTGCCAATGCTCTGGCATCTTCTACAGGCGCTGGTAATAGTCTTCACGGGAAACCAGACACGGAGCTGTACTGACCACTATTTTATAGGCAGTCCCACACCGCTACATAAATGTGCAATTTTATGGTAAAGGGAACTAAATTATTTAATAATACTATTAAGCTCAGGAAATAAGTCTGTCATTGTCAACAACAGAGTTGGTACGTGGTACTTTAAGGTCCATGATCTGCTCTTTTTTTTTCTTTTAATTTTAAGATACTTTTTCACATTCAGGTAGTAGACTTTTTGCCAAAAGTTTACAAAGTCCAAAGCAATTTAATATGAACTATCCCCTGTCATCCGTTGATTAATAGAGCACTGCAAACCTGTCATGTAGCAGAAGAATTCTGCCCTGAGTTGTCACTACTTGAAGGTCTTATTCTACCACACTATTAATGAATTGAGAATTGAGGCATGGTAAACTATTTTCTGCATTTCAAATTGGAGCAAGTGATTCTGTAGACCCTTAAAGTATATCAATTTAAGATATACATAAAGGGACTAGTGGAAGGAAAAAAAAAGATACTTTTAAAGCATGTTCCTCTGGAGGGAGAAGCCTTGTGAAATTGGTATTAATGTCCTTTTTCAGGAAATTAATACTTTTATTCCAACATGACAATGATTAAGCATTCATTAAACATGTAAGGGGAAAAAAGAAGAAACAAAAACCCCAACATAGATACATTTTACAGCAATACACCTGGTGAAATAATCCAAGAGGCTCAAAACTGGGAAAGGAGATTACACTATTTAAAGGCAGAGTTGTACTGAAAGAGGATGTCTTTCTACCACGAGTCTGTAAAGTGAATTTCACACTACTGTAATAGTGTTTCTTTTTAAGTATTTGAAACTGAGGGGGAGAATCAGAACTGTAGATGATGGATTAGGAAGACTTGAGCAATGATGGTGTATGTTTTTTTAAGTGTCCAAGGGCTATCAAAAACTACATACCATTTTGTGTAATGAATTGGCCATGTAGTGCTCTGTTAGTGATTTAGGCAACTAGATCTATTTTCTTTAACTGTTACATTATCAGGTAACTACTTTCTTTAAGTAAATTATAATCCTTTACATATCACTATCATAGCTTACAGAAAAACAGAGAAAATGGGTGCTTTCATATTTTTTTTGTGTTTTTTTGCCCTGCTTGTTCTCACTGTTCTGTTAAATCTCTGTATTTCCAAAGCATCCTTTACTTTACTATTCAACATTTCTGTGAAAGACTCGTCAGGAAGATTCTAAATGTGCACTTGGAGTTTTGCCATGGTTTTTCAAAGGACTAAGACTAGCCCCATGTACCATTACACAGATGTAATAAATGTCAATGCTACTAATGGGCTTTCCCTTACTACACTGAACTAACACTGAAAGTCTAAGTAAATGCAAATTAGTCTTACATGCAATAATTCTGATAAAAGAAAAGGACAAAGAACTGGGGTTATTTAGTCTGGAGCAGAGGAGGCTGAGGGGAGCCCTGATCGCCCTCTACAACTGCCTGACAGGAGGCTGTAGGGAGGGGGGGGTCGGCCTCTGCTACCTGGTAATGGACGATGGGACGAGGGGGAATGGTTTGAAGCTGCGCCAGGGCAGGTTTGGGTTGGACATTAGGAAAAACTTCTTCACTGAAAGGGCTGTCAGGCTCTGGAATGGGCTGCCCAGGGAGGTGGTCAAGTCCTCATCCCTGGAGGTATTTAAAAGAAGGAGAGATGAGGTGCTGAGGGACATGGTTTAGTGGTGGGATGGCAGGGTTAGGTTAAAGGTTGGACTCAATGACCTCAAAGGTCTTTTCCAACCAAACTGATTCTATGATTCTATAATATAATAATAATGGCTTTTTTAACATCATGCTATTGTAGAGGGTGCCCTCATTGGATTCCTGAGTAATAATATTCCTTTGCTCTTCATCAAATGTGAACGCATGTAATTAATTCTGCTTTCATAGTTTCAGTCTCTGTCATTATCATGATCATAATAATATCGACAAGTAAAAATTATACTATAGCCAAGGTTTCAGACTTTCACCAACCTGATTGAACACTTTTGCACAAGACTGCCTGTACACCTGGAAAGGGTTGAAGACTGGCTGCTCGTCTCTGTCCTTCCGTGTCAAAGGCAGGCATTGACTGGAGGTAACACCATCTTCAGAAGAATTCTCACAAGACAGCTGCTCTTTCAAATATTCCTTTTAGAGGAAAAAACAACCACAAAACAGTATGTGCCACAGCTTTCTAAGTGAAATGTGACTAAATTTCAAGCATAACTTTACAGTGTGCTTGACAATATAAGTTCCTTATATTGAAGGAGAGAAACCTTTTTAAGAGTAACACCATTTTACAACAAATGGTAGATAATCTCCATGAACATCCATCCAACTGAAGCAAATTAGAATAATCTAAGATATTGTTTTGAAATTGTCATCAAATTTTGTGTATCGGTTATCATTTAATACATATATACACATTAGGTATATGTGGAAGTGAAAAACAAATGTTTTCTATGAGCTGTTCTAATGTATTATATGCTATCTATATATAAATGTATATATAATGTATAGGCTAGTATATAGTTTATTTTACATGAGAAAGCATACATAAATATTTAAAGTTATTTTTTGGACAGCATTAAACACTTACTACATGACTACCAATGAATTGTTTGATGAACACGTTCAAACCAGTTGTTTAAACACAGGAAATAAATATTCTCCCCGTATTCAAACCTATTTTTAATTGTTTAAGCATTCAAAGACTAGAATTCATTTATGATTTACATGGCAATTTTAGAAACTATATTGTAACAGACGCATGATATTTTGGCCACAATCTTTTCTGTTTTCACTTCTTAAACTACTATGTAAATAAATCATCATTGCATGCCAATAAAGTGTTTTGATTAAATAAAACAATTTTACAAAGAGCTAGATAATGAAACACTTACAGATCTATTTGCTGGAAGGACTACTGTGATTAAACAGTTTATTGTTATTAAAATGAAGTCCATAATGATAGGGCTGCCATAACATTGAGCAAGTACTCAAGGTGAGTCTTCATTAAAATAGGTTGATGCAAAGGCTCCTCTTATTTTGCAGAACTACTGAGATGATAAAAATTTTGAGATGCAGTAAACTACCTGCCAAGGCACCCTGTGCTCTTCAGTGGGCCTTTCTAAAAGAATAATTTCATCATCGCTTTAAACCGTGGTCTGGCCTGAAAGGCACAAGTTCCCTCCCAGTCCACATAGAATGTAGCTGTTTCTCCCTTGTGTTGGCACTAGCATATGTTGTGAAATCAGCCAGAAAAAAGAAAGGTTTCAGCCAGATAAACAAGCCACACGATTTCTGGTACTAGTACCAAGGGGAGCCTAGGAGTGGGAAAGCGCAAGGGCAAGAGAAAGAGCAGGACTGTGTCTGGTCCTGCAGCCAGTTGTCAGGACTGGTTAAGACAATCACAAAATCATCTAAGTGTATTTAAAAAAAAAAAAAACAAAACCGTCAGAGTCTTTTTGCTTTAAGACGACAGCATTATCCAGCTGTGAAAACACACCCTAAGTCTCTTATGCATTTTTTTCTCAACTTACAAAAAAAGTCTGTTTTTTTCCCCATTCATTCATGACTTCATGCCACAACAAAGATTTTAAAGTCGTGGTGAAGGGGGTTATTTAAAAGCTAGTTCTATACATTTAACAATTTTTTTTTGTAAATTTACTGCCTTCCACGCACACATTTTCACAAAACCTGTAGACAGCTCTAAAGCAACCTGGCCCTCTGGGCGTCACAGGGCCAGAAGAAGCAGATTCTGTTGGTTTTCCAGCAGAGATATTGGAAATCACGGTCCATGCTTGCTAGGATTTAACATTCTGAGTGGTACATAGCTCACCTCCCAGCTCAGGCATTTTTTCTGTCTTTGGAATATTGCGGATTTATGTTTTGACAGAGAGACTTATCCAATGGTGGTTAATGAACTCTTTAGTACAGTACACACTGTAGACCCTGAAAGGGTCATGTTTAAAAAAATGAGAAAATAAAGAAGTGAAATCATGTTTGCAAACATGTGAGCTATATCCCCACTATCCATGACTGGGCATGAAACCAAGTAGACAGAGTATTATTGAGTCTGACAGCTCAGGAGAGTTGGTTTCTCTTTGGTAACAGTCAAAGACTCTTTTAAAAATTATTATTCTTTTCAATAAATACATGAAGGACTGTAGGCTGGTTTGAGTTTTGCAGTATCTACCATAGATCTTTATAACATCATAGTTCTATTTCCAAATACAGCCTACAAGAGTCTATATCCCTTTTCCCTGCTTTTCTAAGGAAAATTGAGAACAACAATTTTCTGTCTCATCATTTTGTTCTCTATTCACATCCAATTATTAAGCAGAGTAGCATAAAGATCTCCGAACTAATTTTAAGAACATGATCCCTTGATATTCCAAAGAGTCTCCAAACAAAAGGATGGACCTTTGAACAGACAATCAAGTCTATTTCTTGGTAGCCAGGCACATTAAAAGTAATCTAAGTCATGAAAAATAATATTGAAAATTGCATTATTATAATACCATGTTAAGCATTAATATGTTTTGTAATGGTTTCAAAAGTAATTTGAAGTAACACAGTTAAGTCCTTCTGTGAGTCAAGCTGGTCAGGATTTTTTTTTCTTCTTTTTTTTTTTTTTTAAAAACAAGACAGTTTTTTCCATGGAGAAATGTTCTATATTTAACACAGCTCTTACTAGCTGCAGAAATTCAACGAGAGACACCTGGGATGAGGAAAGTCACGCTAAAGTCCCTCTTCCACCTAATTCTCTCAGCCTCTTACCTCCTATTGGAGCTGCTCCACTTTGTATAAATAACCGAATACTCACAGGAGTCAGATCTTGGATCAAGGTCTGCAGAACCCAATATGGGCATTACACCCCTTCAGCTAGAGTCGGATTCTATTTTTGACCCTAGAAGTTATAGAATGGATTTTTAAAGCAATTTCTACATGGCAAAACAACTCCAGCAGGGGAAAAGGACAAGGTTCCATGCTGGTAGCTAATGGTCTAGTGGTTTGGGGAGTTCGTTCAGATGTGGGAGATGCAGATTCAATTCTCTGGTCTAAACCAGGCAGAATAAAGATTTGAGCCTGCATATCCTGTCCCCTAGCTGACTGCCCTAACTACTGGATTATAGCCTATTTTCGGAGGCCTTGCTCATCATCTTTTCCTCACACCATTATACTTAAGAGTAATCCTGAATGTGCTCCAGGTGAAAAGGTTTTGTTTGAACTTTATTACAGTAATAATTTTCACTTCACTTCCTGAACCATTTAATTGTTTGAGATGAAACGTGAAAAGATTCTGTATTGTATTAATATTAGGTTGCCATCTCTGCATACATGCTTACATTGCTTCTAAAGCTTCCAAACGCGGATGCATAAAGGTTGCTTTTAAGCCTATACTTAGGAACTAAACAGTTGATCTGATTTTCAGAAGCATGGTGCCAGTACTGAGATGCTCTCTATTGCCTTCATAAAGACATAGCTGCCTAATCGGGTTTTTTTGCTATCAATTTAAAAAAAAAATAAAAAAAAAATCTTGGCCTATGCCTATATTTGCATTATTTTGCATTTTATTATAAACACTTCTGTACACTTGCAGTGATCTTAACAGCACCTGCTTACGCATTCAAGGAATAGCAATTTAGTAATTAAAGCTAATAAACAGAACTTTCTTAATTAAGCTGTGTTATCATACAATTTAATCAAACCTGTGTTTATTTCAGTGTATAAAATCAGAATCCTTTTGGTAACTTGAGGCAATTTAGCACAGCCTTAGAAATAATGAGATAATGCTTTCACATTGCCCAAATTCCATGTGCAGCAAACAAATCTGAGTTTGTTTACTGTAATTTTGAAAGCACTTTAACCGAACTGAGTTATCTAGATTAAGTAAGGTTTTCATGTGGTTGCATTTACTTTCTCAGTACAGCCGTAGGGTTTGTTTGTTTGTTTTTTAAATCAGCAGAATTGATTTACCACATTTAATTTTACTTCCTGCACTAGCCAATTTTTCAATAGCCTTGCTGTATTTTATTTATTTTATTTATACTGTGTTAAACTCCTAAAATTTATCTATGGTCTACAATATGAATCTGAAGGAAGTTTATGAGCCATACTACTGTTTAAGTACATAAATAAAATCTACATTGTTTCCCATAAAGTAATCTTTTCTGTACAAATGCAGAAAAGCCTAAACTGAATGGATTCTATTACAATACAATATAGGATTTCATATTGACTTTAAGAAGCATTATCACCTCCTTGACTAACCCTTAGCTGCCAGCAGACGCTGCCTCAGGCCAGTACACACCTAATTGCTCGGTAAAAAGGCCGTTTCCCTACCTCATTGAGCTGGATGATGTGATAAATTTGCCTCAGGTACTCGCTGCCACCTGGTTTGTGGCAGATATCCAGGACCATCATGTTTATTTTCTGCTCAGTGAATCCAAGTGCAATACCTCCTTCCTCTAACGTTGCACCTTCTACTGTGACCGAGGCACTAGAATACGGAAAAGACACAAATATTCTCAAGTTAAATTCCTAAAAATCAAAATATTAATACAAAGTCAGCTAAAACTACATGTTAAAAAAAAAAACCACTTATAAAGATTTGGCTTGAACAAAACAAATGTTGCTGTATATACATCTCTGAAGCCTTTACAAAAATATGTAACAGATGCTACATAACTTTTTTTTAATTATAAAAATTTAATTATTCGAATCAGAAAAATGAAAACATAAAACATTCTTTGCTCTCAGGACACACAAGGAGCAAATATTTTTTTATTTTCTTTTCCACCAGAGAAGTATCTTTACTACTAGAAATGGCATTTGCATTCAATCTTTTGTACATTCTTCTTTGCCTGTCGCTGCACATATTAAAGCCCAATTAATGTGTCAGAAAGGTAGCCATTACTCTAAGTATAGGTTAGAAGTTTTAAAATTAAAGTCTTTTTCTTCCCACCAGTATGGTGGTAACCATCTCAAAGGTACCTATTTGCCACTTGTTGCACTTTTTGCCCTGTACTCTTCCTTGGTTTTCGTCTTAGAAGTATTGGTGTGAAACTGGTACAAGAAAAGTCTGAAGTACACAGGCCAAAATTACTCGAAAACCACTCATTCAAAACTGTGGCCGTTGATAGCTGCATGCAGACACAGGTTACCAGCTCTACAATTGCTTAGTATTGCATGCTGATAAAGTATTGAGAAAAAAGGTAATAAATTTCATTCTTTTCCTCAAATAGTAGAGCTGCAACACAGATATATGTCTGGTTCTTGGCACAGATGTGTCAAGAACTTGGAAGACTGACAAGAATATATTAGCCACTCTACAGTCATTATTGGATTAATTTAAAATCTACCAAAGAAGCATTCTGAATTAAGGAAAAGCAATATTTTAATTTTTTAGGAGTAAAATCAAAAAAACCCCACCCCAAAATACTTTGGTACAGTCAGCTGTAAGTTGCTGTTTGTTGCAGCCGTGGAAAGTGTGCCACGATTACAGAGTTAGTTCTGCTGAAAGTTGCTGTTTGACCTGCAGGCTCACTTAAATGCGACACAGCTGATGGACATTAAAGCTGATATTGCTTCCACATGCAGCTTCAAAACGTCCTACAGAGCAAATAGTTTCAAAATATAAACTATAATTTTGTTCTTTGCTGAATGGAAGTAAGCGATACTCTGTTATTATGGTGTATTTTACAGAAAAACTTCAAAGAAATTGATCTTGAAAATTAAAGCACACTTACAGCTGGTCTTTCGATGCCACATATAGATACAACCTGAATTTCTTGTCAAACTTCTTAGCGACTGACATTGAAAAAGTTGAGGACCTCTGACAAAGGAGCATATCAGTGTCAGTGCCCAAATTGTATACTTTCCTGTCCGTCACTGTGCAGGTGAAGCAGATGATTGGATTCAG
The DNA here is from genome assembly GCF_000687185.1 of Egretta garzetta. Taxonomy (NCBI): domain Eukaryota; kingdom Metazoa; phylum Chordata; class Aves; order Pelecaniformes; family Ardeidae; genus Egretta; species Egretta garzetta. Next base: position 909,570 of record NW_009258795.1, read on the forward strand.
TCAGTGCTATGATTAATGAGTTCCTCTCTGGATTTGGGACTGCCTATCAATCATGTCATTAGGAAGAATGTGCCCTGAAAGAGGCAGACCTCAGCCAAGGAATAACTGCATTCATCTTAATCTGTATATGCACCCAGCCAGCCAAGTCAGGGTCACCATGATGAAAAACAATAATCTTCAACTCGACAAATTACTTTGCAAAGACAGACATTTCTTTTCTTCTCAGGACGCGTGTTCTTCAGAACCTAACGCGACTGTTTACAGCTCTGGCGCTACCATAAAGTGAAGGTTATTTTAATGAATAGTAATGCTTTCAGGCAGTACACAAGACAGGCAATGCATACAACCGCCACTTTCTGAGCCTTTCAATGAAGATTATGTTTTTTAATTTTCTTAAAAACTAAGATAAATTTGAGTGCTGCAGTGGAAGAACCTATATAATACTTAGACTTTTTATGTACCTAGCAGTCCTGATAACAATAACATACCACAAAATGAAACAAGACTTTTGCTTATAAAAATCCAGTGTACTCCAAAGATGTTTCTACAACTGTGTAGGTAAATCCCAAACAAAATTTTTGCAAATTTATGGTTTTTATTTTCTTCCACACACTGTGTCTACTAGAAGTCTATAAACATTTATAAATATGAATATATATAAATGCATGTGCATAGTTACCCACAAAATCCTTTAATAGGAAAATGTTACATAGAAAATAATTTTACACCAACTTAGATTTTCAAATATAATCATTCCTATTTCAAACAAATCACGTAAACATGACAAGTCTCCTCTTGAAAGATCTGCTTTTAGTTTAGTGATTATGTGACTGCTACTTAGTTTAACTGATATTTGAATTTCAGCTTTAATATATTAGTTTTATAATTTGCATTTATAATAATAATTTATCTCTACATAGCATTTATCAGCTATTTATTAACTAGATTATTTTCTTCCCAAAATTGACTCATGATATTCAAATATAAAATGGAAAAATAACATTATGCTAGACTCCTATTGCAGAAATCCCACTGAAGTGAGGAACTGCATTGTATAACTGCTCACCTGGAGAGCAGGTAATGCATTCTTCAGTTTCTTAAGCTTAAAATTAGGACCCCTAGTCACAAACTAGTTCTCACTTTGGTTGACACCGTACACACACAGAAAACATTTTCCCACATTAATTTCCCACAGTCCGATACCTGAAGGATAATACAGCACTTTTGCAGTATGTTAGAAAATAGAGCAGCATATTAATTTAAAATTCTCAGCATCAGAAGAAGTGCAAACACTAAAGTTTTAGCTTTTAGCGGTTATCCACAATACTGTCTTACCCCGGATTTGTATTTTTTAAGAAATACCTATTCTCTCAGTGACATTAGAAATTGTATTATGGAACCATTCTGTTAAGTATCAATTTACACATTATCATTATGGGGTTTTAATTCTATGACTCTCTCAGTCACTGGCATCTGGCTTCAATCTTTTAATCACTGGATTAGAGCTTGTAAATTAGTATTAAATGGAAATGTAAAGATTACAAAGGTCGATGTCAATGAGCATTTGTGTGACACTATTAGTGCTTAGTGCTACTCATGTTAACTGACTACTTGTAGAAACAGGATACGGTCCCTTAAAGTCTACGTGAAAGCCTGTTCACTGGTACCAGTGATTCTGACCTACAATCACTATATCCTATGTCTATACGAACAATTACTGTCAGGATAGCAAAAACTGCAACTTGCAAGAACATTCATTTAAAAAAAAAAGCCATCTTGCGTTCGGTAGCCAAGAATTTAATTCAGTAAATCATGTAACTCCAATAAATCCAATATTGGAAAGCTAATGAATAGTATTTTTACAGAATGGTTCATGACTTCAACATTAAAACAGACTGGAATAAGAACACGTTGACATGTACACAACCTCCTGAAAAACCATTGTAAGGATTTAAAACACTCAGACCTCAATGTCAAATCTGCAGGGAAGGTTGATATTTCCTCAGAAAGGCACAGCAGGGTACTCTCCTTGTCCTGTTTTGATATATCGTACTTGCCCTCAGGGTTTGTTATGTTTTAAAATGAAGTATGCTTACTTTTTAATCACAGATGAGCACTGAAAGCTTTTCATAGTTCCTCTTAATTTAATCACCATAGAAAAATTAACTTATATTGTGGTGCCTAGTTCTAGTCAGTGTAACTGTTCACATTCTGAAGATACACCAACTGAATTATCCACATTTTTGAATCATCACAAAAATATGAAATCTCTCAGTACTATGAAGATACTATTCCAATGAAAGAGCCATGGTACACTGTTTCAACAATGCAGTTATGTTGCAAAAATATGCTATAGCCATCAATATTAAGAACTAATCCATTTCATACAAGATCACTGTTCATCTACTTTTTTTTTTTTTAAATTAAACAATAGCCATAAACATGCCAATAATCCAGTAAAATAAAGAACAAACAGCAGCATCTGAAAAATATTACGTTCTTACCAGTCTGTGCTCAATTTTCTTGCCTTCAGCAACTGGCTTTCAATCCAGTTGGGTCGTTGCTGTTCAATGCTTTGTATAACCTTCTGGGTCACTTGCTTGGGACCACTTTTCTGTTTTCCCATAATGCTTTCTAAGCACACACGAACTAAACTGAGTTTTTCTTTGCTCCATCTGTCAAGTGTTGCACCTGTTAAAAGTTCTGCAGTATTTCCATCCTCAAATATCCGACATATAATTACAATCAAGTTCCAGACAAGCAGACCAGCTTTCTTCAATTCAGCAAAGTTTCTTGACATTTTTCTCTCAGCCAGAAAAAAGAAGTACTTAATTGGGGGAGGCAAACATGCAATCACTGTAGGTAACTTGCTGATTACAATAGATACTGCCTGAGCTGCAAGCCTCGTGAAGCCTTAAAAAAAGAAAGAAAAGAAGATATGATTAACATTAGCATTCTGGTTCTATCACAGCATGCTTCTGAATGTTGTATGATAATTTCTAACTTTCTTTTGTACCGAAAATGGGTAAAACCTTAAGTACTCAACACTGTAGCTTGACTTCTATTGTGCTTCCTCCAGATAAATACCACAAAATCTAAACAATAACATGAATTAAAAACAGAGAACCCAGAAAATTTAGAATTCAGAGTGCGACTCTCTTAACAATTAGTCCTGCTGTGCATGGTTATTGCAGAATAAATGAAAAAGACAACACCCAAGTGTTCTGAATGGTAAAAAAGTTGTCATCAAAATTGCAGTGTAGTATTTTTTCAACTTCATGAGTGGAGCATTGCATTAAGTGTCTCAGGATATTACATACATTCATAATCTTTAGTCTTATATCAATCCCTTTCTGTGTTCAAACCTACAAAACTTTAGTTTATCAACTTTGATATCAGCATGCACACTATATAGCACTGCATTTTAAACATTCCATATACTGAAAGTAACTATAGACGTAACTACAGAAAATATGCTGCTCAAAAACCAAGATGTATCTAAAATGAAAAAATATACCAAGAGGTGATCCACAATATGAGTCAACATTTAAAAAACCACCAAAACAAAGCCCAAACAAACCAAGAGAACCCCTGACTCTTTGCACCTGTAATCTCAACTTGTTTAAAAAAAAAAAGCCAGATCTGTTCCAGGTGTCACATAACCAATTTAATTTGTCACTAAGTCTGAGCCTTACTTCTCAGCTTGTGTTATCAGTTCAGGCTTAGTAATAGTCTAAAATAGCTATACAACGTTCTAGGTTAAAGTGAGATTGCAGAGAGAGTGAAGTGAGCACACTGCTGCATAAATGTGTCTCAAGATGCTGAAGAGAAGGTACATGGAAAGAAAGAGTCGATTGATGCCCTGGCTTGCCCACAGTCTACATATTCAAAGCTTCATGCCAGAAAATACTACAGTGACACTGCTCTATTGAAAATAATCAGGTAATATTTTGGTGGCAATAAATTAATGGTGAAATGTTTTCAGAAGTTAACCTTTTGGAAAGATGGAGGCTTTAGGCACTGTAGGCTATGAAAGTGTATACCAGAAATCATCTTTACATCCAATCACCTTCCAAACATCTCCTATTACATATACTTTTCCTCTTTCTTCAGTAACTGTTTCAGCAACCAAGCCGCAGCAAATTCCATACCAGTTCCAGCGCTACCCAGACATAAATTGCTGATGTAAAGTTGGGCTGAATAATTTGTTATCATTTCAGACAACAAAATTTTCTTTTTAAATTTAAACAGTCCTGATTGGAAAGATGATAACTAAGAGAAGAACAGGTTACAGCCATTAAGACAAGAGCATAGACACTATGCTTTACTCTGCCTTGAATCCGACCTTACTACTGCCAGACGCTAAAAACATTTTCAGTACTATTATTACCCGTACTACATACTGATTATTTTTAAAAGATTGTTTCTGTATGCATGGGTGCCAGTCCCAAAAAAGAGGTACTAAATTTTAATGCTAAGTATTTTTAAAAAAAACACAAAAAAGTGCTTTAAAAAAACCACAAAAATTATTTTGTTCATTGTCAAACTGCAATGCTCATGAATCATAACTGCTCAATTTTGATATGCGCTCATTAAAGGGGTAACAAGCTTTTATGACGAATTCATAAAACAGTATAAATTTCACCCACATTTCCCAGATTCTTTTCTCTTCATTTCCCGAGGAGTGTAATTCCATTCCTTTGGGACCGTTTTCAGTAAACTTTCAGGAACTATTTGCTTGTGTTGGTAGGTTCCATAGTTTTCTGTTGCCTCCCACGAATGCATCAAAGAAATGATCTGCTTCACTATACCCTTGACTGAATTAATCAGAGTCAACTTCAAACATCTGATAACCTCTGGCTCCGACTCACCACAACTGGAAACTTCAGAAGGAAAAATTATTAAATATTCAGTAAGTGTAGTCATTTGTGTAAATCTGTTTCAGAAAGAAGTGTTTCAGAATTCTTATGGAAAGAAAAGTAAAAACAATATGATTCATAGTAGCTTAAACATATTGGTCTGTTACAAATTAAAGAAAGAACATAAAGCAAAACAATATAGCATCTTGTATCATTTTAATACAGTACTGATAAAAAATACAATTTAATTTACTTCCTTCATCCTCATTTCTCCATCAATATATTTCTAAAAATTTAATTTGACTGATGTCTTCTTTTTTATATGGAACACATTTAATTTCTTGTTAGACATCAATGAAGCAGATGGATATACCTATTTTTTTCTACTTCTTTGTCTTGATAGCATTAATGAAGTTGTGTTTATTAGATACCCAAACTGGTATACTAGAGAACAGCAAAGGAAAAAAAGATATTTTGGCAACAAAAATGCATACATATAATAGTAATCAACAAAGACATAGCATGTTAACAGAAATTGCCTGTTGAAAATACACCATCCTAAATACAGCTATTGACATTACAACAAGTATCAATCTTCTCTACATTCTTAATACTGGAGAGAACTGCAGTTTCTCCATTACCCTGGAGCAGCAGTTGCCAGGCAGAGTGCTGGCAGGACCCATCAGAGATGGCGTTTGGCATGTTAGGTCCTCTGTCCATACTTTTGCTTGTCTGTACTTTTTGCTGATCTAAGTTTTGTTCTTCTCTGCATGGCGTTTCTGGAGGCTTCCATGCGCTATTTCTATATTTTTCTTCCTGTTGCACATTAGGCTTCCGCTTTTTGCAATCCCATTTTTCTCTGAGGAACACCTCAGCACTTTTACCACCACTGTTCTCTATTTTGTGATATTCGTAATTCTATTTCCCCTTTTAAATCCTCCCATTTTCTTCCTTTCTTTTCTTGAGCTTTCTTGCAGGACCACCCTTCTAAACTTCACCTCTCTTTTCTGGTTGAATACTGTTTTTCCATGGGGCAGCATTAGATGCTCTAATTGTGAGGGCAGCTCTCCCTCTCCATGGAAAATTAGGATCCTGTCTGACTGTTGGCAGCTGAATCTATCTGCCCAGCAAACTATGTCTCCCTCAATGGGAGACGGTCCTTTTCTTTTTCGACTCTCCTTTAATCGTTTCTTACTTTTAAATCGTGGCAGAGGTCTGGAGTTATTAAATGCACAGAGGCAAAGAACCTGTATTGGTAGAGAGCTCCAGCATCTGCTGCCAGCCTGCTGGTAAGACAGACATGGAAATCAGAATCCTGGTTGACCACACCGCCCCGTAACCTCTGCTTCCTTCAAAATTTTCACCAGTGACCTGATTTCTCAAAACACTTCAATTAAACTATATGTTTGCAGTAAGCTACTACCATTTCATTCGATTTACTAAAGTAAAAAAAAATATGCACCACATGTCTGAAAACTGACAAGGTTTAACATCAGATTTTAAACGGCTATTTATAAATTAAATACCTGTCATATTGTATAAGCAATTCCACAACTGCTCCTTTTCCATGTAGGTCTCAAAAGCAATGCCAAGAGATTTGGGTGACAAAGTGCAGTAAGACAGTACTGTGAAGATTGTTTCAATCAGAGTAGGCTGTTTGTTATTTATCTGTTCTAAGGGAGAACGTTGTTCATCACGATTCAATACTTCATTTCCTTCAAAATTAACAAAAACATGGTTACAATAATTTCCAAGTAATTCAAGTTCACAGCAACAGATACTATTAATCAAAACAAACTACAAACTGTATCTGAATAATATTTCAAACAATAATAATACTTACAGATACTGAAATCTGATCTTCCTCTGCATAATGACATTTGACTGTCTCCACGAATTATATGTAGCCATTAAAAAAAGACTCAAGCATGTTTACAAAGTATGGAATATGCCTATTTAATTCAAAATGCACTCAGTATGTAATTGGAATTTGATTATTTACTGAATATTAATCAGAAGGAAATTGTACTACTTCTGTAGAATCACAGTCAAAAAGTTACTACTACTTAACTCCTCTTACCAATGTAGTAGTTATGTGAAATAACATAACTCTAGTTAGTTATACAAAATAAAATAAAGTAGTAGCTGCATACTCCCCCAAATGGGTTGCCTTTGTTTTTCAGTATAAGATGAAATTGAGAAGGAATCAGTTCTGCAAAAGAGAATCTCAGCCTGGCTAAGACACAGACACCTATGTTTTTAAAGACAATTAGTGATTTTCATTGAGTTGAGTGTTAATGGCTTATATAACATGCATTTCTAAATGTTTTTCATAATTGTTATAAAACATTCTCCCAGCCAAAAGGTAATGTGTTCAAAGCTCTGTGAACCAATGAAACTCAATGGCTTTGACTCGTGCTAATGTCAAAGACCTCAGCTTCCCACATATTTGTAGAATAGGCTTTTGATGTTAACCATCACAACAAATGACCAGAGCCAGAACATATTAAATGCTTTTAATTTAAATTTCTGGTTTGCAAAACTGAACGCTTCTGTAAAACTGTTTAGGTAAAACTATACTTGAAAATGTCATTGTCTTATGCCAGTTTGGCTGCCCTTATCTTTAGCAACCTGTGCAGGAGAAAGATGGGAGAGACTAAATTTCTAGGCTGCATTTTCCTAGTGGTTCAGACAGCCTTCAAAATCTCCCACAGTGGAAAATTTCTGCTCTTCACCAGCTCTGAATGTCTTGAGAATGTTGTAAAATTCAAAAATCTCATTTTACTCTGCTCCGAATTGCTACAATCTACTTCACACATTATGGTAAACCATTCAGTCTGGGTAGTGTGCAACCTTAACAGAAAAAACCCATAGGATGGAGAAAGCTGAAAAACAAGACCAGTGATTTCAGAACCAACGATCTGTGGGTTTTTTTTCCCCAAGGCAAGAGGCAGTTCAGCAATAAGAATTTTTTTTTACTCAGCTTTTTTTTTCATATGAGTTGAGTGAGCTGGCATATTTTGCTGAGACACCTTCCAGTGCCAGATGCTTCTGACTGAAGAATCAAATGGATTCCACTAATTCACTCAAATCAGCAATATGCTGTCTAATATGGATATGATAAAGAAAGAATTAAGAAAGCAGAAAAAGCCGTTCAAAAAGAAAAACCCAGGGCTATTCAAATTGTAAGATGAAAATTTGAATTGAACTTTGATTATATTACTTTTTTTAAAAAAAAATTAATTTAACCAAATTCTAGGCAGGAGGGTTTTCTGAGATTTTAAATACTATGTAAACTGTCTTTGTTTAAAGGGGCTTATGACTTGAAATTTAGCCTAAATTTGCTTTATAATCATGCTACATGTAAAGTTTAAGTCACAACATATTAATTATTGTCTAATCAACTTAGTGTCACCAATAAATTTAGATAAATGGAAAGAAGTATCAAACGATTCTGTAGGGGGTTATACATATATCTTCTTATAACTAGTGTATAATACAAGCCTTGTGCTTTTAAGCAGAGATCTTCAGGAATCCACTGGGAAACCATTCTGAGGCTAAACATAAAAAAATATGTAAGCTTTTGCCAGCTTTTTTTTGCTTTACCCTGAGGTAAATGTTGCCCTTGTGGTAAGAATATCTGACCCTTCAAAGCTCAGGTTGAAATGAGTCTTTGAAATGACTGATAAACTGGCATGGGTCATAGAATCATAGAATAGTTTGGGCTGGAAGGGACGTTAAAGGATAATGTCAGTTGGTTGAAAGGTTTAGCTAGTTGATCAGTATAGCTGGTTAAATATTATGAATTAGGAGTCTCCAGGAAGATATGCAGATTTCTCCTGCCTTAGAATTTTTCTTTAACATTTATTAGCTCACCTGTCATAACATTAAATATTCATCTTAGTTTGAACTCCAGTGCAGCCTTCTTGTTAATCATCACATAAGAACAGTATTTATATGATAGGCATCATACTTATTGCCCACTGATGCTTCCCTCTATATATTTATCTTTTTTCCACTCCACCGTTTGTATATCAAAAGCTCATCTGTGAAGGGAATCTAAAGCTCCTATAGGTAGCTCAAAGGAAAAGCTTCTTTTTCATTTTAGCAGGACTTACATCCATACATAAATATGGCTATATACTTATCTTAGGTACCTGCTAGAGAAAATTTGCTATTTGTTATTTCCATATAGCATAATGCTCCATATGCAGAGAGGATGCCTAAATATATACAAAATGTTAATATTATTAATAAATATCTTAATAGAAAATTATGTATCTAGTGGGTAACAGCTATGCCCTAGCCAGTCACAATGAATCATTCTTCCTAAGACAAAATAATGCACTTAAACTCTTGGGATAGTGCCATGCTTTTTAAAAACATATCTTCAGAGAGGCAGACTTACAAGTGCAATTTATCCATATTTCTTTCTTACTGATAGAAATACCCCCCAGTAACTTGCTGACATTATCACACTCATCCAGCTCTTATCTGCTACTGGTTTAGCCATGAAATGAATCTTACTGAATTTAGAAAATCTTCTGCTATTGACTCTAGACTTCTCCTTCCCTAGTGAATCCTTACAAGCCAGGCAAGCTATAAACAGTTGTGCCGTCTTTTTGACCAAAAGAGGTAGTCAAAATTCAAATTTATATAACATGCTGTTTCATTTAGGAAGAGAAACTGAAGAGGGAGCAAGTTATTTCTGATATAGTTCTTTTATTTGCAAAGAGCATAAAACTTCTGCTTGCTTTATAGTTTGAATCACAGCAGCTGATGAGGATATAAAGAATGCAAAAAGGATATATTTTATTTGTTTATAGAACCAAATCTTCCAGCAGGCACACCACATTACTTGCTTCTTTGTACTATATTCTCAGTGCTTCTTCTGTCACTGGCTTTTTTTCTATTCTTTTTCTGTATCTGTTCTGGTAGATCATTCTACTTGTCTCTCATTAGAGTTGCTCCTCTCTGATGCAATCATTCTCCAGTCAGTCTTGACAGCTAGAATCTATTGTAACTTTGAATATGACTTCATTTTGGCAGAAAGTCTATTATTTCAGTTTTTAATTCCAAAAAGAAATTTTAGATCATATTACTTCTCTCCTGAATGAAATGTAGATCTTAGCCCTACCAATTTCAATTTAGTAAAACCCAAACAATAATATCCCCTGTATTAGCTGCTACGTATAAATCCAGTGAATCCTAAATTTGTGACAACTAAAAAGCTCAACATAAGATAAAAAGACTTTAACAAACTTTATGTCATCTGCCCATAAATTATTAACATATCAGCAAAACACTCCTGTGCCTATATATTTATATGTCACCAATCCCACACTATTTTACTCTCATTCAAGTCCCTTCAGAATTTTTTCTCCCTAAATATTTTATTTTCAACTATCTGAGGAGAAGCACCCATTAATGAATTGCTGGGTTAATGGCTTCTGTGAAATCTATCTTACCCATGTCAAATAGAAAAAATCAGCACTGTCAGAATACCTCCAGCACTGATTTTATGGGATAATATGCTGAAATTGTGGCATTCTGATAGCCAAAATTTGCAATATTGAATTTAGTCCTATGGCTGTATTACCTCCTTTGTATTGGGATTGATACCGAACAGGTTACCCTCTTAAATTGTATTCAGTCTAGAGCTCTGCTGTATCAAGAAGTTCCTACCGGAAATGACTAGGTCTTTGAAAAGCTATCCATATGACCATATATCACAGTCACAGAGACTGTCACAGATACAGTGCAGAGCTATCTTCACACTTTGCCAACAGGAGGTATGTGATCCTCAGCAGGGCTCTATTACAGTCCCAATGGAAATTCCTATTCAATATTTCAGAAACTCCATAAAATCTGTTTACTGTTTTTTTTTAGCTTATCACTGGAAAGTCATCAAAAGGAATCGGATATTTGATTAAGGTCCTTTTGCTATCAATCGTCCAGCTAGAAGTACATTACGCCTGTAAACCCTTCCACCGTTTCACCACATTGGAGATGCAGGTAAAGCATCCAATAAGTTTACTGGTCAGATGGATATTTTGAGGAGATGCCACTTTTAAAATAATTTCGTAATTTATTGCTTGGCTACCACGATACAGTTTACTGTCATGAAGAAGGTAAGAAAACTTCCAGGCATTCTGGAGTCTGTACTCACAAGCCTCAACCCGGATGATCCAAATACCTGGAGGAGAGAGCTACCTCTGCACAAGCATATGAATTCCCCTAAGAGCCTTACTTGTGCTCTCCTAATGAGGACAGTCTTCCAGATTAACCCCCAAGTTTTGCAATAAAACCTGCAAGACTATATTTCCCCAAAAGTGTGTATGCTTGAATCATGGAACTAGCACAGTTGCTAGATTTTCCAGTCACCTGGTAGACTGTGTCTCAGGATTATTAAATCCAAGGAGTTATTACAAGGAAGTACAAAAATAATGACCTTCAAGTACTTGAAATAGAAGCTTTAAATTGTTATACAGATTTAGCCAATGCCAGGACTTTAATGGAGATGGTAATTTGTTTAAGGAGCGTACATTTTCTTTTGTAACAACTCACTACTCTCACTAAAAGTTCAGTCTGATTCCTAAGTGAGGTCAGTTGGTAAAGTTACCACCTTCCACTGTTCTTTTAGGGCAATTTACAAAAAAACAGTGCTATTTACCTTTACATGCCTAAAATGTAATGGATTTAATTTAATTAAAATTTTATTAGCGCTTGAAATTTACCTTAAAATACCACGTTATGCATTGTGGCAGTTAAAGGGCTGCTTCACAAGGGGCAAAGAATTGGAGTGGGGGGAAAAAAATCTTTCCATTCTACAAATATATTTTCAAGTCATTTCTTTTGCCAGAAATCGGTTTATAAAAGCACAATCTTAAGAAAACTCTTCATATGTATTAGTGTCTAGGGAGTTGGCTGATACTGCACCACACAGTTTTATTTTCTCAGTGGAAATCCTCCCTTGCCCTCCCTGCTTAAGCTTCCAAGGTAGATTATCTCTTTCTGAAGGAACTCACGTTTCTTTGGGTCCAGTTTCAGATTTGCACCCTTAAATTTATCACAGAATATCTGCAAATGTTACTACCAGTTCTTATTTTGAAGTTTTAGTGAGGACCAGAACATCATCCAGGCTTAATTGTACCAGCTACACAGTACCCTCTGCCATTAGTCTCTCAAATATGCCTTGTACCATCCAAAACCATAAGGTGAAACTGCCAATGGCCTTGTCCTGCTGTGAAAGCAGTTTTCTCCCCGTTTATCACCACGTGCCAGTGTTCACTTTGAAGTTGAGTATAGAAAATGAAATGAAATCTCTGCAACTGCAGTCTCATGTATTCATTGTAATGAATAAGATTTTTTAAAAAATGAATGCATCACTTTTTCTATTGTACATCATTAACTTTTGCTACCATCTCTTCTTAAACAAAAGTACGTATGAGGCCCAAGGACTGATTGAAGGCCTTGGATATGCCTTGTTGATGATTTCTCAGTAACCTCTTTCTTATCTGCTATTGGTAAATGGCAAGGTGTCTCTTGACTGATGAGGTTCCCCTTAGTGTTAATCCTGTGTTGGGCCAGTGTAATTCAATAAACCTATTGCTTTTTGCTTTATTATGCAAAGAATAACTCATGGTTCCTAGAAATAAAGACTCTCAAATGGGAAGTCACAGACTGGCATGCTGTGCATTTAGAGCAAGTCTAGCAGGAATTCTCAGAGTTCACTTCTACCCTCCCTGTTTTCGTATCAGCATCTGCTGGATTCAATAACTCCTATTATGCAAGCACCACTTTCTTTATTCCTCTGTTATTTGTTGCTTGTCAAAATAATCCATTTCTGTTTCATATCCATAGGTGATAAAGCAATTCTGGTAAAAAAAAATCCACCAAGAAAATTGCAAAACAGTTTGTCAGAAAGTTAACACAGTACCAGCTTCATTATTTCTCTCCACAAAGGTCCTAGACCCTTCACCCACTCAAGAACATATCTGAGAAGAAATTTTCTGAATGTTGGACATATAGAAAACAACTCTGGGAATATATCACACCATAATTAACTTTAATTCAATACACCTAGGTTATTTAGACCGGTAGGTTAAGTTATAGAGGTCCAATATGGAAATCCAATTTTTTAACTATTTTTTCAAAGGTGCCTTTTACTCAGTGGCCATACTCACTGGAGACAAATGAAGTGGTGCAGTGTTGGGTATCCTGATTTATTGCCTTTAGTATTTTTGATGTGATAATTTCATATTTGAGGAGCATTTTACTTTTTATGTACATTTCACATATCATATTGCACAAAATATGACAAAAGTCCAAATCTTCCCACATCCCTGTCCAGATAGCTTATGGTTACATACAGGAAGTTTCAATAGCTTCAACAAACACGATAGCCTTCTTAAAATATTTAGCAAAACTACATCATGCATGTGAGAATACTTGCAGTAGAAAGAATACTCCTACTGAGACAACTTTGCCAATCCCAACAGTACTCTGTAGTATGGCGGGGAATATACATTATTTCTGACCCTCACCATACGGCACAACCGTATGAGAATAATGGGAGTGTAACTAAATTAAATGTGTTTGTTTGATGCCTACTGTAAGTGTCCCAAAGTATTGCTACAATACAAAAAAAATTTAACATTACTTAAAAACTTCTACATATAAGCACCTCTTCGTACAGAATTTTTGCCTTCTGGCCTGTTTTTTAAAGGGAAAAGGAAAGACAGAATGTAAAATAAAGTAGGATGTGAGAAGGCCAGGCTGGGAGAGTTGGGGGTGTTCAGCCTGGAGAAGAGAAGGCTGCGGGCAGAGCTGAGTGCGGCCGGTCAGGGCTTCAAGGGGGCCCAGAGGAAAGGGGGGGACAAGCTTTTTAG
>NW_009258795.1:923354-1007216 GCF_000687185.1 Egretta garzetta
GGGGGTGGAGGCCCCATCCCTGGGACCATTCCAGGCCAGGTTGGACGGGGCTGTGAGCAACCTGATGTGGTTCAAGGTGTCCCTGCTCCTGCAGGGGGGTTGGGCTGGGGGACCTCTGGGGGTCCCTTCCCACCCAAAACATTCTATGATTCTAAGGCTCTTCCTATTAAAAAAAATCTTGTCATCTAGTTAAACTCCAGGGCGTTTTGTTATCACTAGGGCAAATCACTCAAAAACTATAGTATAGCTAGCTTTTTATCTGTTTTCATGCATAATATTACACATTGCAAAATTTTAGTACATAATGCTGTAAGCCTTTTATCTTACTGAAGAGATGAATCCAAAACTGTCATTGCTGGTACTAAGGTATAGCTTATTAGTCCAGCTTTCCTTGTACTAATACATAACAGCTCACATAACAAAAAAAAAATTTAGCTCATATAGCATCAGAGAGCTGCTGTGTAGGAGATGGAACAAAGAATACAATCTTTCTATCATTAGATAATTAACCCTATTGAAATTAATTTAGGAGATACGGATCATCGCAGGTTTCAACTTTATCTAAACTGAAAGTTTATTCATACCAATATTGTAATTACATTAATGAAGTCTGTGTAAATAGCACATTTTCTAATTCAGAGTAGCATGTATTTCCCTGAAGCTCAAGAGGCTGGTCAGGCCATAGTTTAATGCATTCTGTCACTTAATACTTGTGATAATTTAAGCAGCTAGTAAAATTCAATACTGGGTAACACTAGGGTAAGAATACGATCCTGATCAAACATTTGTCAGTCTTTGTAAAAGATGACAGGTATTTGAATAGGCAAGCGGATGCAGCGCAGCTCTCAATAAGATGCATGACAGAACTGGAAGCAATGTTGTACCCCTGACAAATGTTAGACCACTTCAAAATGACAGCACTAAATTATGTTATATCTAATAATATGTGGACCTACTAGTGTTTTTTTTATAAGCAGAGAGAATTCTTTTGCTAAAGAAAGATAGAAACTGAGACTCTCGTTCACTATTACTGCAAAATTACGTCAAACAGGTGATTATACCACTAGTTTTTCAACAATCTGATCATTTGATCCGAAAGCTATTAAAAGGGAAGATGCGATAACGTTTGTTGCTTCAAACACAATATTAGCAGAATGAAAAGAAAACCTTGTAGAACCATTCTTTTCTTTGTTCTACTTTCATAACGGCATCAATGAGAGTATTAACATGAGGAAGCACATAAATGTACTTCTATAATGCCTCCAGTGACAAACATATAATAACTTAAAGAAAACCTCTAAGAAGCTTTTCACTGTTGAAATGTAATTTTGAAAGTGATCTTTCAGACTACTAATCCACACTTTAAAAAATCTTGTTTAAAGCAGTTCTGGTATCAAAGCTCTGTTAAGTTTAAATTCATTTTGACTCCTTTGCATTTATGATAGCAGCCTATTTTATCAAATTATAGTTTGCTTTGAAACTATGAATACACAGACCAACCGCAAAACATTCTCATTAAAAAAGCTGTGATAATTTCCTTTCTTTTTACCCATTCAAGAAGTGTCCTACCAATAACTGAATGGCTACTGATACCCCCCACAAATGGTTGACAGCCTTCCCTCAGTATTTAAGTAGTTAAAAAAGGAATTTGTGTTTCTCACTGATATTCATACAAGGATTGGCACTGCAAATACTTACTTGAACTCCTCAGTAAAATTTTCACTAAGAGACAATCATGGTGTAGCAACGTTTCCAAAAGCAAGTTCACATTACAGTATGGCTGGGATAAGAGCAGTTTCAGCTGACCCTGGGCTGCCATTTCTCTGGCTGATGGAGTCCTTTCAAAATGTAAGATAAAGACAGAATAACGTAGTTAATTTATCTATGAAATTAATATCCTTAAAGTGCAGATGTAATGCTAACTCCCTTAAATGTCAATTCCTCCCAGATTACTCTGAAAACACTTTCATGCTTGCTTACTTTAAGGCAGCTCAGGGAAGGAATTACATTTAATCTCAACTAGCTAAAAGCAAATTAACATTTGGTAGTCTGCCAAAGTTATAACCGATACAAAGCAACCTCAGTTATCTCTTTCATGGAAGCATGTTTGCCTTGTTCTACCAGGCAAAAAGGATTTTTTTGGTGCTTGAATAAATTTAAGGCTGTTATTCTTTAGTTAACTATTACATTAATTGTTTAGTAAGAGCTCTGAAGTGTCCTTGATGAAGTATATGAAGCTCTTAACTAAAAAACAGAGAATGCTCAAAGGGGCTGCAACATTCCACATTAGGCTGACCAACTCTCACACATCCTGAAAAATCCACCTGAAATATTAGACTGGTTGGATAACTGCTTTGCCAGCAGGGAGAAGTGAGAAAGCATAGTACAAATTCATTAGCTTTTACAGAGACTGAAGTTTGTTTTCTGTTCGTAGTTTCCATGTTCTGCAAAAATTTAGGTTTCCAAAGAATAATATTCCAGGGCTTCCTCTGAACTCAGCCAGTGACCCAACATCAACCACTAAACTCACATTGGAGCAATTAAATTAAAAAAAAAAAAATAAAAAAATTTAAAAAATCTTGTCCTGCAAGTTGTTTACCAGCTGTTGTATTTACTATTTTCTTCTTCTTGAAATACTTTTAAAAAGAAGTTTTCAAAATTGGGTTGTGGGCAATATTTTTCCTTGAAAGCTTAATTTTCCTTATTTTGAAGGTTTTAAAATTAAATTTCAACTGATGCTTAGCCATTATATTTGTTCATTTTGGCTACAAGTTTATACAACAATAGTTGCTAACATTGAAAGTTTATGCACTGTGTATGTAAACTTGTATGCACATAAATTTTGCATGCACCAGTGTAAAAACTACACATGCACCGACATGTTAACAATGCAGGCATAAACATTACCTGCCAGTATATACGCAACAACTTCAGCATCAGTTAAAGCCGCCTTCATCAGAGGATACGTTTTCCTGTCAGACCACAGGAGGATTTACATGCCTCTGCACATATACTTTGTGTGCCATTTTGTCCTGGTTTCGGCTGGGACAGAGTTGATTTTCTCCCTAGCAGCTGGCATGGTGCTGTTGTTTGGGTTTAGCACCAGAAGAATGCTGATAACATGCTGATGGTTCAGTTGTTGCTGGGTAGTGCTGAGACTGGCCAAGGGCTTCTCAGCTCCCAGCTCTGCCAGGGGCACAAGGAGCTGGGAGGGGGCACAGCCAGGACAGCCCACCCCAACTGGCCCAAGGGCTATTCCAGACCATACGCCGACATGCCCAGTATAAAGACTGAGAGAAGAAGAAGGAAGGGGGGAACACTGGGAATGATGGCGTTTGCCTGCCCGAGTCACCGTTACGGGTGACGGAGCCCGGCTGTCCTGGGGATCGCTGAGCACCCCCCTGCCATGGGAAGCAGGGAAGGAATTCCATGGTTTGCTTTGCTTGTGTGCATAGCTTTCGCTTTCCCTGTTAAACTGACTTTATCTCAACCCATGAGTTTTCTCACTTTTCCCCTTCCAATTCTCTCCCCCATCCCCGTGAGGGCAGTGAGCGAGCGGCTGTGTGGTGCTGAGTTGCCAGCTGGGGTTGAACCACGACAGTTTACACACAACTATTGGGACAGAACTAAAATGGGTTCATCACGTGCCTGTCCTTGCAGAGGGGAACTTCTGCTATGTTGCGCACTTCTACAACACTGACAGCCCAGTGTGCCACCACCCAACTCTGCCTGTGTGCACACATGAACAAAAACAGATGACCACACAAAAACTTGGCTGTTGAGTCAAGGTTTCTGTATAGACAATATACTGAATACAAACCTACAACACCTGGAAATGAAAATGCCAGCTCATAGACCCCTCTAGCTTACTTCCTCACATGTATGTATGTGTCCGTTACCAGAAAAGCAGTATGCCACATATCTTTCAGGGCAACCTTGAAGTAACCTAACAAAACCAAGCTTCCATAACCCCATTTCTTAGCAGAACCTTTACATCACACTATTTTGTCAAAACTTCATGGTTGATACTGTAATAGTCATTTTACTAAAGGAGGATTTTGTACACCTCGGCCTTTGGGATTTTAATAGTAAAGCAAATACCTATGAGTCGATAAGCAATGCATGTGCCATGAAAACTTATCTACAGCTTTTGTGATTTTCATCCAGTGTATTATATATCATCATTGATAGTGTGGCACTGGCTCAACAATTATATTTTTGCAGATTCTATTAATATTATCAAAAATATATACACATATACATTTAAATCTTGATAGAACTTGAAGCCAAAATAACTTTTCCAGACTTAAAACACATATTGCATTCAAACTTTCGACATTAGGGCTTTGCATTCTTAATAGTATTATCTTAATTTCTGCATGTTCAAGATTAGTTATATATATAAACTCTTACGCACGTTAAGAACTAATTAGTAGCTAGTAATTAAAGTTTAAATTAAAACAATTACTATATTCACACTAGAATTAGTTCTGTGGCTGAGAGCAAACTCAACACTTCACTAATTCAATTAAAATATATGGGCCAGTTTCATTTTGTTTCTCCCTTGAATGCCACATTATCATGTCTAATAAGGTCACTCACTGCCTTCAAACTATAAGTAAAGGGACAAGTTTGGTCAATTAGGTTTATGAAGGATAATATTTTCAATGGCTTCAGAAATAACTGCCATTTTTAGAATATTTGAGTTGAAATAAAACTTGTCTGTCATTGACCAGATGGGAAGTTATCATGTTGTAATATACACCAGTTCTTGGCTCTTTAAGCCTCTCGCAAATTGAAATGTACAATGGTGTGACTCACTTGGAGGAAAAATAAAATATAGCAGACATTCCCTACAGCCATGAAGCTAGCACCAATAAATGCACTGAGAAGTTTTGTAACGTGCATATGGAGAGGCATATGTTCTCCCATCCTCGTAGCTCAGTACTAGTGAAAATAAGACTAGCCTCATAAAAAGTGACAAAAGGTGAAGTACATATAAATATCACACATATAAATGTTCAGTTTTGTACAGTAAAAGAAAAAAAAAAAAAACAACCAGACCTCAGATTTGCAAATGGTGTGATTATAAACCTCAAATGAAGCAAAGAATGAATCACAATTACCACTAAAGGAACTGTAATATAAATTATCAGTAATTATTTAGTTTGATAACCAACTATGTTATTTTGGTTAGTATCCAAGATAGAAAAAAAGAAAATCTCAAACGAAAGTTCAGTTTTATATGGCAAATAAACATTAATGCTAATTCATGTTAACAACATTGACAAAGATGTTGAAGCCAAATAGATAAAAAAACCCATACTGTAGCCATTTTTAGGCATGAAAAATAATGTAGTAAATCTGGTTAAATAGTGAAATTGTAAACAAAATTGTCTCAGGAACTAGCAAAACTTTCTCTTGAAGTATCGAGCTCAGGAGGAGCAAATACTTAATATGCCAGGTTAGAGTTTTCAGTTAAAAATTGGGTGGCCACAGCTGGGATGTGTACAATGGCCTGTGCTTCTGGTTTTCTTATGGACAGTGAAGATATATTTTTATTAGATGTGAGAAGTAAAAACCTAAAGCAACCCAGGAAGAATTAGGATGCTTTAGAAGGCAGTTTTCAGTAACACATAAACAGAATGTATTGTTAATAAACTAAATGCAATTATTTCAAGAAAGAAAAGCTTCCATGACATAAATACACAATGTAAAACTGATAACAAAATCAGAATGCCTCAGAATATATCCCTCAAATTACTTCTTTACATACAGGCTCTTTCACCATTTTTCCTGAGCAGCTGAAAGGTGTGTTAAAAGAAAACATTAAATGTTTTACCAACACAGTTCAGTCATTATCAACAGGACAGTACATGTGGCTTTATGCATATGAACCCTCCTCACACAGGTACATTAATTACACCTTCTGACAGATGTGCTTTCTTTTGGACTCCTCATTTTCCCCTTCGGTGGTAAAGAAGAAGTATCTTTTCTCCCCTTTCATCCAGGGAAAATATGTAAATGCTGGATAGCTCTGGAATAGTTTTGTGCTATTTATTCAAGAAAAAGTCTGTCCTAAACAGCATCTGTAAAGTCCTGCTTCCACCTCAAAAAAAGAGAATTATGTCAGACTGAAACGGTACCAGCATTTCCTTTACAAAACTTCTACGCAGCCGAGGGTATTCACTTGTGAAGTCATCTTCCAAAACTTGTAATTCACAGTATAATTTAAATATTGAATACTGGCCTTGGACTAGGACATCAAAAAGCTTATCGTCTTTTCTACAATGAGTCATTAATGAAGCATAAAACAAAATCCCAGAAATAGAGTAGATCCCTTTCTAAGTGATCATGCAGTCATTCCTTCTCCTATACCCCCCTTCTCCTCTCCTTTCTCTCCACCCATGCATAACTTATAAAGCCACCGACAAATGTCCTTGAAGCTCGAGTGAGAGGTAAAACCACATGGTCTTTCAAGCTTTCGAAAAACCTGAATTACTAATTCAAGCAGGGAAAAGGACACATTCTGAATTCAACAGTTATTCCCTCTGTTTGGCATTTTGGTCAGCCAACCACACAACTTTGACTCAGTCACTGCCTCTGGTCCAGCAGGTATTGGAGGCACCAGGGGAGGAGATAACAGCACTGCTGACATCTAGTTAGGAGTGGAGGCTATGGAGAGAAATCAGCATGTTTTGTGCAGTATGGAGCAAAAACATCGGGAAGATACCGTGGTGTACGAGGTACAAGATACTGCGTGTACAGGGCAAGAGGTAATAACATCCACGACACGTTGGTCTGCAACAGGTCACCATAGGTCACCACTCATATGATAACGTATTCCTCCAAAACACAAAAATACTTTCTCAGAAATCACAATAACCACTCAGAAAAGCAGCTTTTCATGAGAATGGAGAGTGAAAATCTCTCAGGAAATAACTTTTGAAGAGGAGGAGGAGGTGAAGGGGTTAGGAGAGGATTTACACTGGTGTGGGAGTGCTTCAGGTTCAAAATTAGAAAGGGAATGACAGCACAGCTGGTAGCATATGTCTTGTATGTAACTTGCCATTATATGCAGTGACACAGAAAAAGAAATTAAGCTTTTGCCTCTAATCATGCAGTAAACTCCCAAAAAATCAACTAAGATCCAGCAGCACATTTTTCAATGAGTTATTTATATATCAAACCTTTTTTTTAACCAGCAATCATAAACAGAGGGGCACACATTCTTTATCTCCCCTTTAATTATAAGTCTTTCAAAACAGCAACTGTGCTGAACTACATTATTGTCAAGAGCTATATACTCTTTAATTAAAGCAAGAAAACCTTACTGATAATTCAAATATCAAACATAATGAATATACTAGCAAAAAGCTACACAGTGCACTGCTTTCAGCATGACCTTTCTTACAGACTCTTAAAGATTAGGGAAATCTGCAATGAATTTAAAAAAAAGGTATATTTTTTTTTAAATCAGACTATTAATTAGACATTTATTCAGATACAGTCTTTTCAAAATGTTGTAACAATATTTGACTATATGCTGATTCTATTACAACAATCAGCTTTTGATACTCACCTCAGTAAGGAAGAACAGGATGATGGTATGCAAAATAACCAGTGTAATGGATGATAAAAGACTTCTGAAAAATCTTGAGGAAGATGTTCATCAGAATTGTTCAGAAATGTCCTGAAAAAAACCGAAATAATTCTGAATTACATGGATGACTGAAAATCCCTTTGGATGACTAGGAATAAACATATATAAATAGAAGACAGAAAATCCCTCAGATAAATAGTACTAATACATGTATGCATACACATAATTTCAAATTTATTTATGTACTGTTAAAAATGTCATTCTATATCTTATTTACTTTCACTCTTTGAAACTTGGTATCTAGCACTGTTAATACTGTTAAAGCAGTTCTCTTCATATTTTTACTCCTATACAGCAAGTTTTCAAACTATGTTTAAAATGCATTGAATAAGCAAATTGCTCCTCAGTCATTCTCTTTCCTTTCTGCACAATACATGCATCATATTATCAATGCTTTTATCATAATCATAAGTAAAATATCTCTTGAAATGATAATGGTTCTCTTTTGAATAATGTGCCAGTACATAAGACTTTGGACTAAACTGGACAAAAATTTGAACCAGAAGTTTTGGACCTTCACTGGCTCAAGAGAAATAGAATACTGGTTGAAAAAACCCCACCATTTTTTATATAATACAAAGATTATGAAGAATTAGAAAAGCTAGCTTTATGTCTCCTCTGCATTACTTCTCCTACCCAAAGGATGTGAGAGGCAAAAATCAGATGTGTCCAATCCGCTGATAATAAAAATTAACCATTTTTATTAATTAATTACATTACATGATTATAAAGATATATAAGAACAGGATTATAGAATTTAATATTTGCCTTTAATTATTATTCAATAATAATAATAAATAATAATAAATGTATTAGTATTTGTAAAATTCTGTAGCAACCACTAGGATTCAATAATGCGTGATGGGAATGGAGGCCGCTTGGCCTCTTCCCTTTTTACGCTCATTCACACTGAACACAGTTCCAGCAGAGAGGATGTCGTCTGTTACATCTATCCTCCATTAACCAAAATCAATTATCACTTCTTTTGCACCTTACTTTTCAACTTACTTGGCTGTGAATTTTTTATCTTAATAACTTTCCTTCTCTGAAGCTTGTTTCTTCATGTATCATGGCTGGGATTTTCTAAGTTATATAAAGAAGGTAACTACCTTTAAAAATGCCACTTCTGCAGAACTCATTTATGGTATATTTGCTTTACTTTCTGGAGTAATTCAATGTCATTCCCACTTTTGAGTCAGTGCTCTTTCAATTGCAGTAAGAGTAGAAGGACGTTTAAAAATACCTCAGCAAAAGACATGAGGGCTTTCTCAGGACAAGGGAATCTTTTTTCAAGACATAAAAAGCCATGGCCACGGCATGGAAACAGTGAGAGTGGACCTAAGCATTTAAGATGGGAGACAGAGTGGAAAGCTGCTGGAATACAGCCTTCAGGAACTCCTAACACAACAGGTAAAATCTCTTTCTTATAGGGTGCTTCGTCACCACAGCATTAATAGTATTTCTGTTTTGTCATTTAATTATTTAAAATTACTTTTACACTCTTTGTCACAGGTGCATATAAGTAATGTAAGTGTAGCTATGTGTCTATAAGGTCACTGTCTGCCTATAAGACCCCAGGTGAAAGGAGGGAATTACACTTGTTCATCAAGAAAGACAGATGTACAGCTCCTGAACTTCTCCAAAAGACAAGGCAATTTATTTGGAAATTAATTTTACTAATGAAACAAAATTAGTAGGAAGAATTTACTACAGACTTCAAAATTATCTTAAATAAACAATATCTGAGCAGAAGGATTAGCATAGAGTGAATTTGTGCTCTTTGTGAATTCATGAAGATTAAAAATAAAGCTGAGATTGTAATAGAGATAAAGGGAGAACTTAAATAGAAAATAATTATTTTAAAGACAGTAATTCCAACATTGTGTGAAAATTTAAGAAAAAAAATAGCTTCTTGTCTCTCATCCTCTGAAATATTTTTCTTAATATAGCAAAAGCATAAAGCCAACTTCCTACAAGAAAGCATGACAGATACAGTTTGGGTAGTAATCTAATAAAAAAAGAGACCACATCTTGTCTACTGATAGTGCTTGAACTGTTTGAGAGACATCTGGGCTAAAGCAGTTTGTTAAGTATGGTTTCTTAGCTGTCTCCTAAGGACAAGCACAGGATAGACTTTTGGACTCCAAGGCTTATAACAAAACCTGTACACAAATTTTTAAACTGAGATGGACATAATCTGAGGGCTTTAAAGGTTGCTTAAATATCAGAATAACTTTAAATACTATAAAAAATCAAGAATCTAATCATAATACAATAATTCTGGTGCCTGCATTTCTCAGTGTCCACTGCTGGCTATGTAATTCTTGCCAGGAAAATCCAACTCTGTGCCAGACAGTTTAATTCACCTACTCTTCCGACAGAAGTATAGTAATAGCTAGTACTAAATTTGTTTTGACTACAAGCTATGTTAAAGCAGCTTCCTATAGTCTCAAGGCAGTGGATAGCATCTGTGAAAGTATTTAATACCACAGCAAGATTCCAAGTTACAGTAGTTTTATTCTTCAGTAGAGTATGACAAGGTGAGAATTAATCTTGTAAGCCTCAGTGCAGGTGTGAAGAAATGAGATGCCAACAAGATGCACCCTAATGGTATTTCCTTGTAGCCTTCAAAGGATTAAACTCTGGATAAGGAATAAACATGACTAAAAAGCAACTTCACGAATTATAACTCTTCTATTTTAAAATTAAGATAAATATTTCCTGTTTTTAAAATTGAATGACAGATATTTTTACCCAATAGACAGCAATGCTACTAATAGAAACTCTAAATTCTTCTCTCAGGATTCAAGTCATTCACCTGATTTCTTGTTGAGAAAGTAAGATATAATAATTCATAGTATGAAATCATAAAAAGGTGCATTGATGATCTTCCCTAACTGAAGGATTGTCATCTCCTACTCAGCACAAAAGAATAAAGAATATAGAAAAATGCACAATAGATCTGCTCCATCCTAAGCAACCCTCAACCTGGTGCAGAAGACAGTCTCTACTCTGAAGTCATAAACGGGTCTGTTGTACTGCACATTGCCAGCCTGCTTCTCCTGGATAATTTCATTCTGTAAAAAATAATGAATGAAGAACAGCACTGGATTCTCCTATGAAATCCACAAGCAGCATCGAAACTGTTAGATCCACTGTACAAAATCCAGCTGCTTGAACTCAGTAACTGACAACAATCTTGTCAGTGAGTAAGACAATGATGACTGGAAACTCTGAGGGATGAAAATCCTCTTTTTCAGAGGTTTGGGTCAGCAGCAAGAAAATAGCAACACATGGTAGATTTGGGAAGCACACTCTGGAGATTGCTGCTGTTCAACAGCTTCCTCAACAACCTGGACAAAAGTGGACAGAGAGAACACACATTTAGGACATTTGCAGGTGACACTAAACTGGGGGAAGCAGGCACAACACTTAGCACGACAAACAGTAGAGTGCCAAGTCATGGATGACTGGGCCAACAGAAACTCACAAAGTTCTCTGGGGTAAAGTGCAACTTTTTGCTCCAGCATCAGAATTACAGTAAGCTAGGCTGGGAACTGACTGTCTGAGTACCAACCCGACCCAACCCCAAGCCTGGGGTCTATGGCCAGTAGGGTGTTGAATACGAGGCAACAGTGTATTCTCATTAGAAAAAATGCAAACCACACACACCGGGCTGCGTTAGGAGGAGTACAACAAGCAAACTAAAGATAGTGAATTGTTTCATCTACTTGGCAACAGTTAAGCCTTACCTAGAATATTTTGGCCATGCGTTGGGCCTACAGCTCAAGGAGGATGTGAAGAAACTGGAAAGGACTAGACTAGATCATCTATGACAAGAGGTTGAGGGACCTAGGCTCCTTTACTCTGGTGAAGAGGTGGCTAAAGGGTCAAGTCATCTAATGGCAGCCTACAACTATCCAAACCGTAATAACAAAGACAACATTAACAAACTTTTCTCAGTGGGAGCTGGTGTGATACAGCAAACTATAGGCAGCAGCTTTGAAGGTTTACACTAGATTGAAGGTTTACACTAGATATTAGGCAATACTTTGCACTAAGGCAGTGCAGCCATGGAACAGGTTTCCTGGAGAGGTTGTAAGGTCTCAGTTCCTGGAGGTTTACACGGGTCAGCCAACACAGTCATCTCTGACTGCTCTTGGTGATTGTCCTGCTTTGAGCAGGAGGCTGGACTAGATGACCTCCAGCAGTCCTTTCCAACCAATATTTCTATTATGCTAAAGTTACTTCAGGCAGGCCAGAGAAGGGTGGAGGAAAATAAAGCACTGAAAAATGAGTGAGTATTAATAACTGATGACCCAAGATTCACAGGTGAATTTAGAAACGTGTCTAGGTAGCCTTGTCATATAGAGAAGAAACTCTAAGTGATAACAGAATGCACAACCTCTGATCACAAAATTAGAAAGGAGGAAGCATATACCAGAATCATTTTATTTGAAGTTAAGGATATTATTAATTTTTCAGCACCCCTACTATTTTGTTGCATTTCAACAACATAATAAAGAATCTTGAATAATTTTAATTCCCTAGAAGCAATAGTTAATACAGCACCTCTAGTAAGCTGGAAATGAGCCAGTCCTATTATTAGACAACTCCTGGAATACAATGTTCTGTCATCACCACTTTTATGATTACACAAAATTTTCCTGAGCAGTCTAAAGATTAATTTAAACCTAGCCCCTGCAGGGAAATTTTCTAGTACCAAAAGAGAGCATGATAGATTTAAAAGAAAAATCTTTATTTCACTTCCAGTTAATTTTACCAAAGTTTTGGAAGATATAAAGCCAAGCTAACAGATGGAAATCTTGATTATACAGCTGTAATTGTAAAGAGAATTGAGGAAGGATTAGTATTACTTTAAAATCATGCATAACTTCTAAATTTGTTATCGATAGATTCTTAACATGATGAGCTATGCACAACTCAATGGACCTAGGAATTCAACATAAAATTCAGTATATGAAAACATTTCCAACTAGGTATAGTCATTCAAGAAGCTAATTATGGTAAATCTGATTTTGTTTTGGTTCTGGACATTGGGTTAGGTTACCTGACAAATATTGGCTGTAATGAAATGTACAATATAAAAGAACTGTTTTGATAATGGACTCTCACAGTTTTTGAAAATAAAAGTTCTGAATACACAGTTCATAGAATATATCCCTTTTTACTTACACAGAAACATGCATCATCTCTAGCAATGTTTTTTAGTGATAATATTATTTTTGTAGCTATATAACAAAATATGACATTTTTTGCATTCTTCTTAAACAAAGCTGCCAGATTTTGGTTATGATTTGTAGACTACTTTGTAGTAAATTAAATGAGCTGCTACACGCTGCGCATGCCAAGTTTTTGATCTCTAGAAAAGCAAATTAGGATACTGAAATTTATATGTCTTAATATGAAACCTCTATGACCGAGTTGTTAATGCATAGGATTTTACTCAAAATACAAAATATGTTGCCTCACTCTCTCCACTGGCACTTTGTTCTGAAACTCGGTGAGTTCTCAAGTTAGCACACATCTATCAGCATTCCAGGTATAGATAAACCTGTAAACAACATGCAGTAGTGGAGGAGACTAGAATAGCTAAAAGGAACATATTTATTTTAGTGCATCATTCTAAGGGCTTTCATAAATAAAAGGTTGAATGTAAAAATTGGCAGTGGAAGCAGTTACTGAATGAACTGCAATGTCCATTCCTGAGTCTATTACTATTGCCACAGCAGGACTACCTAATCTGTTCATGAGTCACCACCTTCATTGCTATTTTTTTATGAGCCTGCATTGTGTAAGATCAAACATCCAGTTACAATCCACTTTTGCATGTTCCTCAGAGCCCACAGACGTTAAAATGAGCCCACACATGACAAAAAATATTTAGTTAAAGAAGCTTAAATACAGGAGGTCTCCACCCTCTTTTTTTGTACCAGTGGTATTACCTAGAATATTCTTATTTAGAATAATTAAAAAAAAAAAAAAAAGCCAGTTGAATAGGATTTGGCTGTGTTAGTTTGGGAGTTTGTTGTTGTTGATTTTTTAATTTGTGATCTCACTTTGTATTTGTCTTACACCAAATTTACAGCAGAATTTTTCACACGAGAAAGCAATGAAAGACTCAGACTTGATTTCAGCGCAAGTAGCATGTCCTTTTGTTTACAGTTGTGACTTGTGAAGACATAATTTTATAAAGATGGGCATTCTATACTTGTTCTCTTTTAAACTATACTTAGTATTTGTTGAAGCATACTGGTCATGTAAGCAGATGATCATTTCAGTAAATTATCTTTAAATTACAGTACTTACAGAATTATTATGGGATAACAGCTGAACATTCTAATTTACCTGGAAGCTGAAGGTAGATAAATCTGAACTAGTAAGAAGATGAAATTTTTTCAATTGTATGAGTGACTAAGTCCTTGAAAACCTTACCAAGGGCTTTGGTACCACAGTGGTAAATGGGTTTAGACCACTAGGAATGTGTTTCTGACAAAACGTGTCCCAGCTGGACAGTAAATTGCAAATTTGGGACAGTAATTATTAATGCAATTCCACTGTTTGTGTTACAGAGGAAATCAAAGCAGACATTCATTATGGTCTATGTTATCGCTGGACAAAAAAATTTGCAGTATAGGAGTTTGATCCAAAGCTAATAAAATCCCAGAAGATATAATTGATCTTCAGGTAAAATCGTAAAGTTAAGTTTAAGACCAAATGGAGAAATGGTCAAAGGTTATCAAAATGTGTCAACACTATGTATTGCATTTGTATTTCAACAAAATTATTCACCTTATAGATCTATGCATTATGTTCAAGAACCAATTTTATCTCAAACTGAATGTTTCTTTCATACTCACTCATACAAATTCTTCAGCGGTGAAGTTAAAATAGCCAGCACAGAGAGCAGACTATTGCAGTGGCTATGTATTTTACAGATCTTGAGATCTCTGTCTTCATGTGGATTCAGAAACTGCTGTACAGAGCTGCAAACTGACCAGAGTATATCTTCAGTGGACATCAAAATTGCTGCAATATCAATTCTGTAGGGGAAAAAAAGTGAAAATAACATTACTTAGGAGATCAGGATAGTGGTAAATTTCAGTTAAATGGAGCTTTCCTCTGACAACATGAAATACCTAAATCATAGCATAGGCTTCAAATTTTGTCTTCCATCAGTGGTGTAGGAACTCTGAACCCACTGCACTGCAAAAATTCAGCATTCTCACAGAAAATTTCTTACAGAAATTAGTCAAAAGAAGTCTTAAAAAATATGGAAACTTTCTTCTTCCAAAGGACAATGCCACTAAACAGGAACAACTTAGCTGCATTTAGTTTTCTTTATGATAAAGTATAATTACAATGTACAAACTATTTTCAAATCCTGCTGGAGCAAAACAGTAATGACAAGTGAACTAAATCTTCAATTTGCAAAACGTATTATGATGTGAAATGTTTCTGAGTCAGTTGACTGTTGCTTGTTGATATTGGCTGGAAGAGCATCATGGGTCATTGGCCTAAACAATAGCAAAGACCCACTACAACAACATAATTTCACAAGAATATTCTGGCATACAACAGATAGGAAACAGATGGATAACACAAAATGTATGGCAGGCATGAAGTTGGACTGAAAAAAGTACTCAAGTACCTAAAAGCCAATGGATGCATATGTGATCATCTGCACTTTTAAGGATCATCTTATTTTTGGAAAATCTAGGCAAACACACATGAACAGGCATTTGTCTATATTACAGATCAGATCTCTAACATTTCAGGAACCACCGGGAGAAAAAACATCCCCCCAAAGTACAGTATTATAAAAAAAAACCTGTAAAAACTCTAAGATAAAAATATATTTACATCTATTAATTAATTTATTTTTTTCATTTGTGCATGACTGGATACTTCATTTCACTCAGTGACAAATTCAAATATCACCTTATTAAATAAAACAGCTTCTCTGCAAAATGACGATGTAAAAAGTTCTTTCTTGTTCAGCATTTTGAAGCAAATTCATATAGAATTGACTAATACTACATTTAAGAGATATGGTATCAACAGATATTCTTCATATTTCAGGGTATTTTTTTTTCCAGGAAAGTTTCCAGGAAACCTCTCTGTACCTAAAGATATGAAGGGCCTAATCACGGTAAATTAGTGCAGGAATAGAGCATACAAACAGGTATTTTGGTATGTAGAATAAAACTGGGATTTCTCCCACCTATTCCAAGAATGTGAGCTTGTGCAGGTTACTTAAGCCTCCATGACAGGCTCCTTTTCATAGTAAAACTTAGGAGAACAGCAAATAACTCTTAGCTTACACAGAACATATCTCTGCTGAGTGTCTCTCATCTCCTACAAATTACAAGCTCTTAAGTTTTTAATTTGCGTGGCCACCATGGACTATATCACTCTCAAAATCTAAAAAGAGGAACATATTTGTATAGGAAAGATATATAGCAAAGGGGAAGGATGAGAAATACACCAATTTCTTCAGTCAAACAAGACACTGAATAGAAAGGACAGAGGTAGGGTAAGCTTTCACCTGGAGACGCCTGCTTTAGTATTTCTTAAGGAGACCCTCCTCTCTGGCAAAACATAAGAATCCCAACAAGAACTTCCAGGTTCATATTTCCTAAAATGACAGGAGAAGGAATGACCTCTTCCTCCTCTCTCCTTCTGCACCACTGGCTTCATTCTGGCAAATCTTTTGATGTGACCTCATAGCTCTTTCACTTGAAAAGCCCTATGAAAACCCAAAGCCTATTGGAACACATGGAGTTTTCTTCATAAACCAATGGCTTGATTTCTAACCCTGATGCCCACATTTTTTGTTGCACCACCACTCCCCAGTGCACTGTTCATCATGAGGCTTTCAAACCAATCAAGCAGTTTATGGAACAACTTTACCAAGAGTTCAAAAGAGGTCTTTGATTCTGCCCAGTTTAGTATGTAACTACAAAATAGATATGCAAAATATATTGAATTAAAATGAACATCAAAATACATAAATTGTGTCTATCCCCTCTTCTGTGTTCATTAATATATAAATTTAAATCAAAGCAGTGCGTAACAGAAAACTAAGATTTACTTATTTTATCCATTAAAAGTGTGCATTAAATATATAACCATTACCTGATTTGTGGTGTTCTCTTGTAACTGGGGCAGGCCTGACAATATCTGGAGGACAGCATAGCCAAAGATTGCTCTAGTACATCTGTAAGAATCTCCTGGGCTGTCTTGGGAGGTAGAATAGTCCACAGATCATGATGAAGAGCACAGCAGAAGTAATGCCACATCTGGACAGAGAATGAGCATCTTTCCCCCTAGCAAAACCACCACACATTAAGTAATAAAAACACACCTTACAAAATGTCAATTTAGTTCCTGTAAGTCTAATTAATTCATGCTGAGAGGAAATAGCTGAAGAGTTTCAGGCACATGATGACCAAAAAATGGTCCTTGACAAGATGTGAAACATCTTTATTAGCATGAAAGCACATGATCCATTTCAGTTACAAAACTAGAGTTCTGCCACAAAACCAACCCACAGCATTTGACCTTTTACAGCCTTAATTAACATATTCTCTATATATTCTCCCTCTGTGTTCTCTCTCTCTCTCTATATTAGCCTGTTCTCTATATATTCTCTCTAGATAATGGATATGCCGTAAGAACAGGAAAAAAAAAACCTAGAGGACTAAACTGAAAATAAGAGATGTCCAGAATTTTTCAGTAATGTATTTTTTTCATCTTATAACAGTACCTCATTGAAACAAAACATTTTCTTGGAAGGAATCAGCATTGGTATTAATATTTCATTGTCTATACAGAACCACCCCAGTAAGACACAGAGATAAATACAGAGGAGTCAAACTCACAGCAGTTAATCCATAATATCTCTAAGAAGTACATAGTTCAACTCACATTTAAATATTTCAACTAATACCTATTCAGAAAATAGCATTATGATGAAGGTGTATCAGAACAAACACTTGAATCTTCACTTCCCACATTCCAATAGAGTTGAGAAATATTTTAAGAATTTGTTGACATTTTAGTATTATCAGAAATATAAAACAACTCCTTGATTTTTAAAACACTGTAAGTGTTCCAGAGGCATTCTCTAATAATAATAAGCCAAAATAACCTGGCTTCTTTTTAAACACACCACATTAACAGATTATTGGGTGTTGTCATTATTCAGTATTTCTCTGCCATAATATTGGAAGTGTGTTTTATGTTAAAAAGTGGTAAATTATGACAAAGACCAAAACTACAAACTTGTGACCACTGCTGTAGTCATTAAATTTATGATTGGTGTAGGCATCTCAAAAATCTCATTTAGGAAAAAAAAAAGATAAGCAAATCATTAAGATGTCCAATTTTCCAAATTTCACCAATGCAGACAAGAAAAAGGTAATACAGATAAGTTTCAAAAGAAAATTAAATGCCTAATTTTCTTCGTACATACAACCATGAAGATCTTTTAACTGTTTTAAGCATATTTCAACAGGGAAACCAAACCCAATCACTCTGGTATTTTAAACAATCAAGCACTTAACAAATGTTTCCACACAGGTAAAATAGGATTGTTTTATATTAACCAAAAAGGGATATAATAAAATAATGGACATATTAAAATAATTTCCTATTTTTCTTATATGAAATAAAGTACAATATGATTTCATGATATACTCAAATATCATCATAAGAAAGTACAAGTTTACTTCATAACTCAACTCATAACTCAACTTCATAACTTTGCATAACTCAAACATTAATATATTTCTGTAAGTCTGGGTTTCTCAGATAATATTACTATGACTACTCTTGAGGTACGTTCCAACAAAACTTATCCAGAAATAAACCCCTAACCCTACCTTACAGACATT
Organism: Egretta garzetta; assembly: GCF_000687185.1. Taxonomy (NCBI): domain Eukaryota; kingdom Metazoa; phylum Chordata; class Aves; order Pelecaniformes; family Ardeidae; genus Egretta; species Egretta garzetta. The sequence goes on from NW_009258795.1 coordinate 941,937, forward strand.
TTACTAACATTTCCCTTTGCAAAAACATTTCGACTGTTACAAAATAAAGTTACCAGGTAAAAAAAAAATTAGTTTGAATGCCTAAAGGAAGGTAATTTATTTTGGTCATATCTTTAATTTACAAAAATAAATTTTTTTTTTTCAAAAACTATGCAGACTTAACAATCAGAAATATAATTATAAATTGACTTTCTAATGTAGGGTATTTATTTTTTTAACTAACTGAATTTTGGCGAGCTTTACTTTTTAACTATGTAACTATAAACACAAATTACTTCATTTTCTCTGCTTTATTTAATTTAAAGCAGTAAATTGAATAATACCCTTTTTCTAACATTGTACCTCTGCTGCAGAACCAACAGTTTCAGTAAAGATTTAAATGAGATTAATTCCCCTTTTCTGACCTGTTTTTCTATTTGTTGCCATTTCTAGACAATTCTGCTGGTAAACATCTGCTATTTCTGCAGGCTTCATATAATACAAACAGATGTGAGCTTTTATTTAGCTTATATATCAGGAAACAAGCAGCTGCGCTTTATTACATAAGCCACTCAATATTATCTTTGAACAGACAATTCTTTATTCTTTGACTATTAGAAAACATAAGTTCCCAAAGCTATGGCAGATGTCTGCTACCCTAAAAGCTCTGTTCAACAACGTAATCTGGAGAGCTGGCCCAGTGGCACAGTGGGTGTTCGGTGCTCTCTACCAGCCAGATCCTGAACCCAGAGAGTTTCTTTCCCTGGCAGCTTGGACTCTGAGCACCGCATGGGAACTATGTTCTTAGAGCTCAGCTCAGATCTCACATTACCACAGATTCACTACTTGTATCTCACAAAATCTCTGCTTAACTTTCCTAAAGGATACTTGAAACTTTCTGCGATCTCACAGTAATTATAATTTCTGTGTTTACCCTCCAACCATAATTGGTCTTTTAATTCCATTTACCACTATTGGATTAGGTGAACATCAGAGGGAGGATGGGTGAGCAGGTACTGAAATTGGTTGTGAAAGTCCAAAAATATTTTAAAATATTATTCTTACTTTAACAATGTAGAAAATTATTTTATAGAATGTAATAATCGTTTGCTACCAATCGTGTTCTCCTCAGATGTTACCATTGTACAAACAGACACTTAAACAAACACGGAAACTGCAGCTGTGTGTAATCAAACACACCATCCCCTGCTCCCTCCTCATTACCCTTTGTCTTTCAGTGGTTTTGTCTTCTTTCTGAATGACTTACACATTAAGTAAGCCAAGCAGTTTTATCAGTCAATATGTCACTAGTGGGGAATGGAAAGGAAGACTAGAGCATATTCTTTCTAAGCCCACATGACTGTCCTATATTATTGGGGAAAAATAGAGAATAACTTCATGTGACCCCTGAAGTGCAGGATTGCCATTTAGTTTGTAATTAAGCATGCAATACAAAAATGAGGAAAGAAAGATGTCTTCCTCTTCCTTCTCCCCTACTCATGCACACAAAACCAAAGGACAGGCAATGCTTTGCTTATTTCACAGGAGCACAAGGGAATGTATTTTTTTTCCTTTATGAAATTGCATTCAGGATCTACAGATGAGGACTGAATCTTTTATAGTTGCATGTAATACTCAGAACTAGGGGACAAAGGGTAGTGAGAGTCCTGACCTAAACCAGATTCCAGAGCTAGGCTACTCAAGAGTCAAGCAGAAGCAGGGAGCCAAGGGCAGTTTTCCCTTAAAGAAGCAAGATCACGTTACTGTTTACAGCAGCAAGAGCTGTGAACCACTGACTCGCACAAGTGCAAGCGTGTGTTCCCATTGAGAAGGGAGGAGCTCATAACAGAGCCTGCTCTTGATGACTGGCAAGGTCTTCTGGCGCCTGGCTCCAAGCTACTCTTGTTTTCTGAGCTCAGAAGGGTCTGTATGACTTGAGGGGCAGAGCCTCATACTTCTTGCTGAGCTCAAACCTTGGAAAGAGCCACCTCTCACTGCTAGGAATTTCAGCAGAATGTCGCCTCTATAATAAGCAACAGGTCTTAAGCCAATCTCTTCCATTTGGGACGCCTGCAAGAGCTCAAGAGAAGTAGCATCTGCGCAGCATCATGCCTCCTGAAGGCACTCCGAGCAGATCATGGTCCATCCTTCAGCCATGGGCCATGGCCCAGTAAAGAGCAGAGTGACGATGTAAAATTACATTCCCTCCTCAAGTCCTGCAAGAGTACAGAGCTGAGATACTAGCTTTCTTCATACCTCGCTACGCACATCAGTTCTGATCAGTAATGATAGAACTGTTTAGCTAATCCATACTCCTTCTTCTTGAGACAGCTATTTCCGACAATTAGTTTTCCAACATGTTGAATACTTATTGGGTCACTAATAAACAGGACACAGCACCGTACAGACTACAAACAGTGAAGGTCATATCATAATTTATCAGTTGCCAGAAGCCACTAAATATCTTACCTTCTTATCAAGCCAGGACATCTGGGCTCACATTCAAACAAAAGTAAAATGCTTATTTACTTGTCTTTGAGGGATGGACATTTTGATAAGATTACTCATATTAAGGCCTGCATCACCTGTCCAATACAGATTTTTGTCACTGACTCAGCAGCTTTTTACATGACATCTGTAGAATACATGTATCACACAGAGTTTTCGTTCATGTAATTCTCGAAAAGGCTTAACAACTCTCTCACACAGCAAATGGTATAAGGAAGGGCAGGACTTTCTCTCCAGAAGATCTCTGTTATTATTGATAAAAAGCATATAATACTTTCACTTCATCCTGAAATTAAGTAAAAATAATTTCAAACAGTCAGTCTATGTCTGCATTTAACTGGGATGAAGGAAAACCCCAATGAATTATAATAATTCCCTTGGTCTTCAGGGAATCATTAGGATTATAGTTTAAGAGCAGACCTGTGACTTCAAAATTCAGGTGAGATGGCACTAGTTATTTCAGAAATATATTGTAGAATGCTGAAGGTAACTATATTGACCATCAACCTTTGTTACATCTTTCACTCACTCCTGGAGGTATTTAAAAGAAGGATAGATGAGGTGCTTAGGGACAGGGTTTAGTGGTGGGATGGCAGGGTTAGGTTAAAGGTTGGACTTGATGATCTCAAAGGTCTTTTCCAACCAAAGCAATTCTACGATTCTGTGAAAAGGCAAAAAGGGGAATCAGCTGAAAATAAAAGAATCACATTTAAAATTTCCAGGAGAAAAATAGCTGTCTAATTTTCATGTGTCACACTTTCCATAAGAAGAGTTAAAATGACTGCATCTTCTTAACTGAGTTCTATGTAAATGTCTTGAACTTGACACACACCATTTTATTAAGCAAATGACACAGACACTCCATGGTAATGATTTATCTCATCTTTAAATGACTATGTTTTCCTACACCATTTCTACAGAGACATTGGCCTGCAATAATAGATATTTCAAAATAGTAAATTCCAATAATCTTTATATAAAAATAATTCTGATCTTACGCTTCTGATTAGTCAGAGAGCTGGCAACCAGTAAAACACATTTTGTAAAAGGGAGGCACAGTAAACTTAACCTCACACCTCATAAAAAGCTTTGTAGTCATCCCAGTGGTGGCTCTCAGCATCCTGTAAAATGCTTGTAGCACAAACTCTGACGCAGTAGTTCGTAACTTGAAACTGGAGAGCATTGATGAATTCCTGATATTGTTGGACAGGCACTAGGAACAGGGGTCTGTTCAGAGAGAATGATCAAAGAGGCAAAGATTGAAAGGCTGTGCAGTAGGAGGTAACAATCCCCGGCGCAGCAAATGGTTTTGATTATTAGGTATCAATCATTCATTTCCTCTTGGTCCTGGAGTCTGAATCTAGCATTTGCTTTTGAAAAATATCTGGTCTTTGTTTCAAAAGTTCTTTAAATATATCTGCTCATCTATAAATTCTCATTTAACGAAGTCACTGAGAAATATATTGCTTCATTCTTTTTTCTGAGACAAAAGTACCTTTGTCATTCAGTGATTCTGAGATTCTGGGTTGAAGCATAATTGCATCAGCACTGAGCGCAACGAAGAAAACATAAACACGGAGTCCAGATATTATTTTTGGTAGGTATGTACTTAAAATGTTTTGTAATACCCATAAGTGGAATTACTGAGCAGTATTTTGGCTCACCCTTCCCATTCACAAAGACACACTTCATGCAGGAGAGAGTAAAACACAAGAGGGAAAGTAGCTCAGCAGCGCATACAACCCCTCAGAAGGCATACACTTCTTGAGAATTCCACTAGTTCAGGTGTCCCTCCCCAAAGGCCCAGTTTCTACTTGTCAATTACATAGGGCCAGAAACACATGGACCAGTAAAGAGACTCCTGGTATCTTAAGTCAAAATCCCCAGAAAGCACAGCAAATGTAGTTATATTGCCCCCCCAGGTCAAACACTGTCTTAGACTTTACACTAATACTTCACATCTTCTCTAATTTTTATTCTGCATGCAATGAAGAATAAATTCTGAAATTACATTGGATGCATTTGATCACACTTCTGAATACAGGCGGTGTGAGGAAAAAGCACAGGAATGCATATTTATATTGTTCTCTGAGATTGCTGTGTGCTAAATCAGGTTTTATGAAAATTCAGCTATTGCAAAGGTTAGAAAAGGAAATTAAGGCCTTAGTCCTCCATTTATATGAGAGCAGTGTACATTCAGTTCACTGGACAATCCTATTTACTCAAGCTTAATAAATAAAAAATATTGATCTGCAGATCAAATGCAGATCTTAAACATAAATAATTTGTTTTGTAATGGCTGCTTTAGATTATCAATAGCTTTGGTTCAGGTCTTTCCATAAATAGTACATGCAGTGCGTGTGCTAAAAAATATGATGCAATTTGGAAAACTACCACCATACTGTATCACCCAAATGGAATGAGGTCCTATATTATTTATGTTTGAATTAAAACATTAGAAGTAAAAGGGACTCACTTTTTGCTTGTTTCTCGCATTAAATTGCTATACATTGTAAAATGCTGAAAGACATATATCGCTGTAGAAAGGGCAGTATACAGGTCTTGCAGGGGAGCCTTGGAGGGAACGTCTTTGCTCTTGTCCTGTAGCCTTGCCAGAACAGCTGCTGCCACTTTGCTGCAGGCCTCTACAAAGTTTGCTCGAATTTCCTGAAGAGAATCATCTCTGCATGCCAGAGCCAATGGAAGCAATGTGTCAAGTTCTTCCATGATGTCAGAGCAAAACTGAGAGAAATAAATGTGGCATCGAGTTATTTGTATTCTGACAGCGCTGTCTAATTTATACACACAAGGGTCAGATTCTTGAATAATGAAATTGGCATAAAACATAAACATATTAAATCAGCTTTACAAACATTTTGTTCTGCTATACAGGGGAGAAACATTTATCTACAGTAAATGAATTATTATTTCATTCCTTCTTGCTTTAAAGCTGCATAATATGTATCGGGGAAAAAAAAAGTAAAGCCATCTTATGCTAGTAATGCCTTCATTTATGTTTATGATTTCATCAGATGTACATTCAAAGCATAAGGTTAATTCCTTGTAAACAAAGACAATTTTCTAAACTAATTTATTTTGAAAAATATACAAACACATTTCTTAATACTGAATTTGAAAACAAACTTGTCATCTCTTGGTAAATTCATACATTGATCTCCCTAAAATTATCTCCCAAAAGCTTATGTGTTAGGCAAAAATTCATTAACAGCATTCCAAATTTGCTAGAACAGTTGCAAAGCTTACTAAATAAAAAAAACTTTCAAACACATATTCTCTCAGAAAAACAATTTAATTAATCATCATAAATGACCTTTCAGACAAATCAAAGAACTCTAATTTGGCCATATTGTTGGTTAGGCTGATTAGTTAAATGGCATGTCTAAGGATATGAATACAGAAAACGTCTTTAGAGCTATTCTTCAAAGCTTTCAGCATTTTCCCATCGAACCACTTGGTAACAGAGCAGACACTAATCAGAATGTTTTAGAACTTTTTGGATGAAAAAAATAATGCCAGCAAAGTTTAAAAGTTAATTCTTTCAAGTATAGACTGTGGGCTATTGTACAAAGCTCTGTTCAGCCTCATATTGTAATGCGTCTCACTTTCTTCTTAATTCCATTTATATAAGATATAGAATATTAATGGTACTGTAAGTACTTCAAAGTGTAGATGGCAAACAGCCTTGGCATTCTGTCTCCCCTCAAACTTCAGATCTTTTGATACCTGCCTTAGCAATTCGTTTTGGTTGCTCCTCCTGTTGGACTGCTCCGCAGGACTCCCTCATTTGCTGGTTGTTTACAAGGTTCATTGCATAGCCTGCAGCTGAAAACTCTTCTTTCTGCTCATGTTGAAGAATTTTAGTTGAAAAATCCTCAATTGCTATTGTTACACAGTGAGCCACAGAAGAAGACAGGTCTTTAAATGCATTTCTCCAGCCAAAATTCAGCGAAATAGGCTGAAATACATATTTATATTAAATCAATATGAATTCATTATTAGTGTTGTTATTGTCTGAAACTTATACAATCATCCATAATTAAATTAAAGGACATCATCATCTTTCAAAATTAATTTTAACATCTTAAAATATAGTCTCCTAGCCTTGAAATCATACTAAAGGCAGTATATACACTCAACAAAAATGAGCATGCATAACTATTAAATTTGTCATCAAATTTATAAAGCCCCCTGTTTAAACAAGACTGCTTTTCAAAAGCTATGGTTCATCTTTACGTTATTTATAATCTTTGACAGAATCTATTTAACAGGGACAAATGCATTTATAACCGTGCTCGATAGTTTAACACGTAATCCAGCAGTGGATACCCTATAATAATTTTCACTGCAAGGTAACAACTGGAAGTTACTAACTATGAATACTAATAGAAAATATTTAGAGGAGCTGCATTTAACACAGCCACACTGGATGTCACTTCTCTAGAGCTGGATTTAGAAAAGATTAAAATGTTTAAATACAGATTTCTAGTTTTTAGCCAATGCTGGCTTTTGCTATGGTTTATGTCAGTTCCCTGCCTTCTATAAACAGAGATTTCCGACATTATCTGAAGCGTAACAGTTGCAAGAAGTAGACACAGTAGGACATCATTACTTTTTCACTGATCTTGCTTTGCGTTGCTCATATAACATACAGCAGGCTTAAACCTTACCAGAAGCAGCCAATTGAGAATTGCACCACTGTAAGAGAAATATTTGATGACCTAAGATGTACAGTAAAGATGCCCACTATGAGGGCATAGTAGGAGGAAAGAAAAGAAGTATTCCTAACAAGTTGCAGCTATAATACTAAACTGGAAGACAACAAAGGGCTACGAAGTGGAGCCCTCCCAGCTTACTCCAATTCAGAAGTTGCCTCCTCCATCCTTTCCCCTTCCCCAATCCCAACACTCAATTCCAGTGCGCATAGAGGCAGCCCCCATGGACACCCATTTTTGCACCCCCTCTTTTTTTTTTTTTTTTTTTTTTTTTAATCTTGGGTCAAGTAAAGCTTAATCTTCTCAAGATACTGTCCTTTGTAATCTGTAAGATACAGGAACATTAGTTGCACAAAACTGACCGAAAGCACATTTTAAAAAGTCATTTCAGCACTGAGCCATTAGGAAATTAAAGCCCACTATCACAAAGTACCAGACTTCTTAGAACATTTAGGTCCCATAAATTCAATGATAAAAATTTGTTTAGTAGTAAATGGAAGCCAGGCTAAAACTTAATCTTGTACATACATTCTACAAATCATAATGCTTACTACACAGTAGTTTGTTGGCATCAAAGAAACTGGACATGGTGACAGTGCTTATCCCCACAGGAAGCATCATTATGATCAAATGCTAAGAACTTGATAGATTTTTTTAAGATTCTACTGTATTTGAGAATATGTTTAATACTGAAGAAAGCCATCATATTTTAGCATTTTTTTACTGTTTTGTTATGAGGTATCTTACAATTCTGATGTTAAATCCATTCTGTTATTCAACCTTAAATAATAGCCACTTCTTCACGAATGCCTTAAGATTTTATTCCATCTTAACTGAGACTCTGCACCTAAAACTAATTGCAGTAGCTAAATAATGAAACTATGGCAATAGGTGTTTATAATGAACATGGTGACAGACTACACTGGAGACACAGACAAAAGAAAATCCCCTACAAAGTGTAAGACTCTTTTCATACTCACCTCTTCTACCTGAAGTAACTGTTCAGGAAGCACACTGGTTTCATTTGCTCTAGTTTCTCCTATTAAAAGCTCCCCACTAGCTTTCTTCAGAACTCCTGCACAGTATGATAAAAGGGATCAAAGTTAAGATTAATTCTGTAGAAAAGTCAGCAGCCTACAACACCTTCTGATATATCAATATGAAGCATAAAAAAACCCTCAACAAGATGTAGGGGAATACTAATGTTATGATAAAGTCAAATTCAGGTTATACACAGCTCCTTTTATATAACATGATGAAATCCACGTCCCATTGTATTCATATTTTATACAAACGCACATATAATGTGTAAAATATAGTTTCTTTTGTCATTAATTCATTTTTATACTGATTGTGCAGTCACCTATTCCTAGGGAGAACAGATAACGTTAGAACAGCTGTGTAGAAATTAATTTCTATTCTTTGTTCAATAAATTATATGAATTGCACACTAATGTATTTTTATAGTTTTTACTTATTTGGAAATGCCAGTATGATAAGAATAAAAAGACAGTTAATTAGTACAGTTATTATAAGCAAAATAGTGGCGACAGGGACAAGAACAAATGAAGCTCCTTAAGAAGGGCTGGTACAAAGCTCACTCATAAATTACGGAGTAATAGGAATATTGCCCCATTTTTGACAAGGACAAACCAGTATCTGGGGTAGATATCACTTTCATCAGTGCTTCAAGCAATCCAGGAGGTTCCTGGAGTGCCCTGATAGTAACTTCCTCCTACAAGTGATGGAAGAGCCAATGAGGAGAGGTGCTCTGCTGGATCTCATACTCACCAAAAAGGAGGGGCTTGTTGGGAATGTGAAGGTCAAAGGCAGCATTGGCTGCAGTGACCGTGAGATGGTGGAGTTCAGGATCCTGAGGGCAGGGAGAAGGGTGAAAAGCAAGCACACAACCCTGGACTTCAGGAGAGCAGACTTTGGCCTCTTTAAAGATCTGCGTGGAAGAGTCCCATGGGATAAGGCCCTTGATGGAAATGGAACCCAAGAAAGCTGGTTAATGTTCAAGAATCACCTCCTCCAAGCTCAAGAGAGTGGGAAAAAAAATGCCAGGAGGTGTGTATGGATGACCAAGGAGCTCCTAGCCAAACTCAAAGACAAAATGAAGCCTACAGAGAGTGGAAGCAACGATGGGTAACCTGGGAGGAACACAGAAACAATGTCTTTGCACCCAGGGACAAAGTTAGGAAAGCTAAAGCCCAAATGCAACTAAATCTGGCCAGGGATGTCAAAGACAACAAGAAGGGCTTCTACAAGTACACAGGTGACAAATGGAAGGCTAGGGAAAATGTGGGCCCCTTGCTCAATGAGGTGGGGGACCTGGTTACACAGACATGGGAAAGACTGAGGTACTGAATGCTGCCTTTGTCTCAGTCTTTAGTAGTAAGACCAGCCTTCAGGAATCCCAGGTCCCAGAGACCAAGGGGTAAGGTTGGAGCAAGGAAGATGTACCCTTGGTGGAAGAGGATCAAGTCTGGGAATATTTAAGCAAACTGGACATATGTAAATCCATGGGCCCTGATGGGATGTACCCAGAAGTGCCAAGAGAGCTGGCAGACGCCATTGTAAGGCCACTCTTGGTAATCTTTGGTCAAGCATGGCAATGGGCAGAAGTGTCCAAAGACTGGAGGAAAGCAAATGTCACTCCTATCATCAAGAAGGGCAAGAAGGAGGACTCAGGGAATCAAGGCCAGTCAACCTCACCTCAATCCCTGGGAAGGTGATGGAACAGCTAATCCTGGAAACCATTTCCAGGCATGTTACAGACAAAAAATTTATCAGGAGTACTCAGCATGGCTTCATCAAGAGGAAGTCATGCTTGATCAACGGATAAACTTTTCTGAAGAAGAGTGACCTCGTAGATGAGGGGAGAGCAGTGGATATCATCTACCTGGACCTTAGTAAGGCCCTTGACACTGTCACCCATAAGATCCTGTTATGGGACAAGCTGTAGACAAGCTCTTGATGCGTGGGCTGGATAAACAGACAGTGAGGTGGGTTGGAAACTGGCTGAATAGCCAGGCCCAGAGCGTGGTGATCACTGGCACAAAGTCTAGTTGGAAGCCAGTAACTACTGATCTATCTCAGGTGTCAGTACTGGTCCAGTCCTGTTCAACATCTTCATTAATGATTGGGATGATGGGGCAGAGTGTACCCTCAGCAATTTTGCAGATGACACCAAATTGGGAGGAGTGGCTGATATACCAGAGGGTCATGCTGCCATCCAGAGGGACCTCAACAGGCTGGAGAAATGGGCACACAAAAGTTCAACATGGAGAAGTGCAAAGTCCTGTCCCGAGGAGGAACAACCCCAGGCACCAACATATGCTGGGGGCCACCCAGCAGGAAAGCAGCTTTGCAGAAAAGGACCTTGGGGTTCAGATGGATGCCAAGTTGAACATGAGCCAGCAATGTGCCCTTGCTGCAAAGAAGGCTAATGGTATCCTGGGCTGCATTAGACAAAGTATTGCCAGCAGGTCAAGGCAGGTGATCCTTCCCCTCTACTCAGCACTGGTGAGGCCACACCTGGAGAATTGTATCCAGTTCTGGGACACTCAGTAAAAGAGAGATGTGGACATAGTGTAGAGTGTCCAACAAAGGGCCATGAAGACAATGAAGGGACCAGAGCATCCTACATATTGGGAAAGGCTGAGACTACTGCAACTGTTTAGCCTACAGAAGAGAAGGCTTGAGGGAAACTCGTTAATGTAAATAAATACCTGAAGGAAGGGTGCAAAGAAGACAGAGCTAGGCTCTTCTCAGTGGTGCCCAGGGACAGGACAAGAGTTAACAGACACATACAGAAACACAGGAGGTTCCCTCTGAATATCAGGAAACACTGGAATAGGTTGTCCAGAGAGGCTATGGAGTCTCCATCCTTGGAGATACTCAAAAGCTGTCTGGACATGATCCTTGGGCATGTACATGGCCCTGCTTGAGCAGGGGTTGTTGGATCAGATGACCTCCAAAGGTCCCTTCCAAACTCAACCATGCTGCGGTTCTATGAGTCTGTGTTTCAAAAGGAATATGAGAATAAAACCAAACAATATGGTATTTTAAAAACCTGTCTCTTAGCATAAAGCTGATAAAAAACACAGGTGGAGATATTCCTAATTTAATGTATCTCATGTGAAATTAAAACCAAGAAGTTTTAAATAATAGGGTGCTGTCAAGAATTGTTAAAGATTATCCACTAAGCACAAACTTACAGGTCTTCAGTCACCTGAAACTACTGGTGGTACACATGGCCAAGGTTTAAAGAGCTTTTCTCTTTCTGTGAAACACCTATTATTTGCACAAACATAGGATTTCATTTACCCAAAGTGGATTTTATCTCTCCCCTAAACAATTTGAGCTCTGAAAAAGAACACTCTGCTTTTCATACACCTATGCAGCATTCTAAAGCTTCAAGGGTTTTGTGTTTGGTTTTTTTTTTTTTTCCAAGCACTGTTTTCATTTTCATTTTCAAAAGATATCAGGGAAAAACAGATTTTAGCTGGGAAAAATGGAAGATAAAATGGTAGGTTATAAAAACACATGAGACCGAACAGGTCATCTAGCTCCCTGATCGCTCACCATATGTTACAGACAGCACCAAAAATTTACTCCTTTTTCAATATGTTTTAATATGTTTTATGATGAAATTTCCTACAGTTTTCTTTAGAAATTACTCCAGAATTTTTAAAAAAAAACACAAAACCAAAGACAACTGACTGGGTATTTTTCCTCTTTTCTACTCTGTGCTTTCTGCCTTGTTTTTCCTTGCAATTTTCCTTTCTTATATAGGTATAACACCTGATTCTAACTATAAGCACAATTGAATATCTATATATTCACATTCTCTTATTGTCATTACTTAGATCAGCTATTTATAGGCTTTAAGATCAAGACTTTAAAGAAAACCCTTAACATTTAACCTAAAATCCTCACATATTTCTGGAATTGCTGCCTTTTCTGTTAAGAACTCACAGCTGAGATAAATAGGTATCTTGCTGACAGCAGATTCGTGGCTCGAGGACCAGAGGCGAAGAGCCAGCATCAGTCATTTCATTTTTAAATTAGATTCGTGGCTCGAGGACCGAAGAGCCAGCATCAGTCATTTCATTTTTAAATTAACGGGTTCTACTAGATGTTCCCATCTCCTTTTCTAACTAACAGCCTGGGCACTTTTGCCCTATGTTCATATACATAAACACGTGCATACAGGCTCACACACATATGAAACCTTTTCCAGTCTTCCCAAAGAAGCCCCAAGGTCAAGTCTCATATCTTTTACTGAGTTCCTTTGGTTTCCCAAGTTTTTGCTTTTCCCATATCTCATCTAGATAAAGTTGGCCTTTATCTTCTTCAATTTAACCTCCAGCTAGCAACAGATCCCTTCACGCTTTTCATTGATCATTGCACACACCCCCAAAGCCTCTGCACTTCAGGTGCTACCACAACCTTCCTCTTAAGCATTGTTTCCACAGAGACCCATATCAAATTACCCCCTTCCAGTCCTGCTACTTCTTCACTTATCTTCTGACTGTCTTGTCCTAATCAGCAAACTCCCCTGGGAAATAAAACTGCAGGTTTATTCTAGAGACTGGTACAGCTGCTGTAGTGAAGCTACTCAGCCCAAATTAGTCTGCCACTGCAGACAGGCAATGGGCAGAGGAAGCATCCCTACCTAGACAGCCATAGTTTTCTGCACAAATTCTTTGACTCCTCTCTTCTCCCAAATTCCAAACCTTAAACTCCATTTGCACAGACAGGCACAAATGTATGCAATCCTTCTCATGTGGCTGCTTAGAGGAGAGAATTTGCAGAAAGAGAGCAGAAAGAAGTGGATGTCTTGAAAGTAGAAGATAGAGGCTGAAGGAAAACTTCTCAGGTTTTCATACTTGCTCCCTTTCCAGAGCATATTCTGCATCTCCACTGTTCTTGATTATTAGGGAAGACTGGATTAACCAAAAATCCTTGCTATATCTTTCTTGAAACTTATGTTCTACAGACTTGATAAACTGCTCATACTTTGTGTACTTCCTTCTGTTTACCAGACAGGCAGCTTGAATAACTTTGATAGTAAATATTCAAAACAAGATTATATCAAGTGCTTCAATTAAAATCAAAACTCTTCCACCAACTTCCCTTACATGTATTAAAATTTGTCTAGGACTATTCTTCTCTTTAAAGCAAACCTTTTTGCCTTTGTCCCCCTTGTCTTCAATGTATTTAATTCTTTCTCCAATTCAGTATTTTTCTGTTTTTTTAATGATGATGACAGTGAGACCTCTTGCATTGTTAATATAATTCTTTTTCTTCCCTATAAGAAGTTCTATTAAATTATTTTTTTTCTACAGCTTTCCACAGCTTTCCTATTTTTTTCATAGCATTTAGGGTCATAAGAACAGTCATTATGACATCACCTTGTATGAAGCATAGAATAGCAAAGCATCAAGGAAACCTTTTGTATGACATCTCACTAACTGTGAATAAGGTAACAGTGCCATCAGAGTGGCTTACTAGTTGGATTCAGCCAGCTCAGCCAGAACTTTTATTGAAACTGTACTGGAAAGAATATGTCTTGCAGAAATGGGAAATACCACTCCCTCACAAATATAAATAAGCAGAAGAAAAAAAAAAATTGACTAGCTGTAGATTAAAAACCCTCCTGCTTTCTGTCTTCAGTAATGGACTTTTTATTTGTTGTACTATAGTGAGCAAACTGTAATAACACAAATACAGAAGACGTACATCTGAAATCAAACTCCCTCCTAGTGTAAATTCCATCTTTACTTTGGATCGATCTGTTGAAGCTATGTATTCCTTAAGGAAGCTACTTGAACATCTTGCTTTAAGACCATAGCAAAAATCACACCTGTCCTTCTTGAATCTTTACAACTTCAAAGTCTATTAATAGGATACACCTCATGAATTTGATTCCATACTCCTTTCATTACACTTTCCAGAAATGGATATAGAGTAAAGGATTTTTTTCTTATGCTGTGAAGGAAAGATCTTTGCAAATCTTTCCAGTCCCCTGAGGCAAAGCTTGTAAACCTAAGGGCTTGACAACTTTGCCCACAGTGTTTTCAAAGAGCTCCATTGGAAAAAGCTTTTCTTGGTACTCATTATCTGATCTGTCCAAAGTTCACCTTTCTCACTGGAATGGAAAAAAAAAAAAGTGAGAGACAGATGAAAGTACGTTAGATGTTTTTGATTTTTTAAAAGTCTCAACAAGAGGCTTCTGAAAAGCCAGAGGGAAGAGAAATCTACCTTAAAGATAGGAAGAGAATGCAATTTGGTAGGATTCTAAACCAAAATCTCCTGCTTAACCCTTGACTGAAGCTGAATGTTCCAGATTCCTTCAAAGAGAACAACCCCTGTGATGCTGCACGTACTAGGTATGTCAGAACACCTCAGGAATTTCAACTGAATGCAGATAGAGAAGCAGACTACCTCATTATGGTGGGCATGGCAAGATACCTGCAGAAGAAAGGGTTAAATGTGTAGTCAAGAAAAAATAGAAGGTGATTACTTCTTTAATTTTCTGAAACCTACTGCTTGTAGTGGAATGAAGCAAGGTTATGCAACACTGAGAATAAATTTTCTGTAAATCTCAGAAAAACATGGATACTTTTCCTCAGAAAGGTAGAGTAGCAGTCTTGCCCAGATGCTGCACTAAAGTTCAGGGATGGAACAAAATCACATCATCATATATTTGCCCAAGAACTTTTCATTATTTTCTCCTTTTATCTGATTTAAGAGAAAACTTGAACACTACACTGGTAGTAGATAAAACGTGCATTTATATTACCTTTTTAAAAATTGTGCTTAGATAATGTAAATATAATTTGAAATCAAGTGCAAAACTTGGCATGTGTGTAGTGCTCATTGAGGAATACATGCTAAGTTAGGTCTGGTTAAGGAAAGACAAAAAATAAAATCAGGAAGAGCTAGATGGAGAATAGTGAAAAGAAGTTAGAGTGGAAAACGCAATTCACAGAAATTTTTTCTCAATCTATGCAAAACAATTTGGGAAAATGAGGATTCTGAATATATTCCAGAAGATGCTGGATACAGAACTCTCAAACTGAACTCAGAGAACTATCCGTATCACCTAAAAAAACTCTCTACATCCATCTCCCTACAGAGTTCACTCTGGTTCACTGTTTCCTTTGGTGCTATTGTCTGCCATGGGGTTACCATCAGAGAACACTGGTAGGCAGTACTTCCCTCTAACATCTATTTTCAACCACCTAAATTGGTCTTCATAGGATTCCATTGTGCACACTGCAAAGAAACTTGTCTTGTTGCCAGCTAGAACTGTGAACTACATGTCTTTCTTTTCTTCACTGTTCTTTTTTTGGTTCACAAGCAACCTCCTACCAAAAGCAGAATCCGCAGAAGAGACTACATCCAAGCGATAATGCAATGAAAAAGTATGAAGAGAAGCCCAGGTGGCCACCTTGCAAATTTCCAATGTGGAAGCCTTCGACCTCTCCGCCCAAGAAGCAGCTATAGTCCTAGTGTAATGAGCTTTACAAACCCTGGGAGCCTCTTTACCCTTAACTACATACGCCTCCCTAATACAATCCCTTAACCATCTAGCTAAGGAACTCTTAGAAGCCATTTGACCCCTCTTAAGACCCCCTAAGAGTACAAACAATCTGTCAGAAGATACGAAATCTTTGATTCTTCTGTGATAAACCCTAAGTGTTCTTCTTACATCCAATTTATGCAGCCATTGCTCTTTGTCATCGCTGGGTTTAGGGAAAAATGAGGGCCAAGAAACCGTCTGGTTTAGATAAAACTCAGATGCCATCTTTGGGACAAAAAAAAATTTAAAAAGAGGAACCATCCAAAGAACTACTTTGTTTCTGATGGAACTTTACACATGTTCTATATATCAAGATTGAAGTACTATGGGATATGCTGAACAAAAATCAACTAAAACTGCCATTGAAACAGCTATACACATAAACGCAACACTTGACACAAGCACATGAAAAAACATTATTTTTGTTGCATCTCTGCATGAGTTACACAGATAAAAAGGCTCCCGTGAATACTAAAAGCAACCAAAAGGAAAAGGAAGCAAGTGCAAGGTTCCGATCTATGTGATGCCTAGGGAAACTTTAGCTCACTTGGATATTAGCCTACCTTTCATGAATTGGCTGGCTTCCCTTAATTTACCAGCAGTACTACTTGCAGAGGATGGATACTTCAGACATGCCCACACTGCAGTGCCTGCAGGGTAGTTTGGATACACCCAACCTGGTTTTAAACCAGTGAGAGAGAGTACGGGTAACTGTCTAGCAACAGCAGCGCACGGTTCAATCTGGGCTAATTCACTCTGCTTCTTAGGCTGGTTCTGCAGCCTGTGCTGCATTGTCAACCTGATGCTGGTACCTGAGTGAATTTAAAGCTGTTTTAAACAGATCTGCACTCTATATTTTTTTAAATTAAACAAGATTTCTGGTAAGAAGGCTTCTAAATAAGTACAGAAGATGGCCATTATATTTTCTAGTCACATATTATAATGTGTTCTGGTGAAAAAAAGGGAAGGATTCTAATAAATCCTTCTTATCAAAACTCAGCCTTCATCAGTGAAAAAAATAAGATTATCAGCCCAATATAGGACATTAACAGAGAAAATCTTAAATCCCTTTTGGTACTTAACAGAACCTGGAACTACTGGGAACATAGCTCTCATTCTCCCATATCAAATCATCTTTCACTTCATCACTACAACTGAGATTTCTGACAATATGAAGTGAAAATAACACCAATAAACCCTTCTTCTAGCCAGACTTTTTTTTTTTTTCCCAGTTTCTTTGGCCATGTCTCTCTCATGTATTCTCTAGAAACTGATACAACTGAGCAAAGTTTTGTGAGTAAAACCACCTGATCGTGAACGGCAACACTTAAGACAAACGTATGTTGATAATCTCACTAACAAGACCTGTAAAAGATTTACCTTCACCTGTGTTTCAGGGTAAAAGTCATTTTACGTTTTCTTTAGAACAGGCCTTCTACCCAAAAGACTGCCTCCTACAACAAGATCTAGTAATATTCCCCACCCAGATTTGATTAAGTGGAGGCACCATTTAAGAACCTACTTGCTATAAACATGATTAATCTAAAAGAATATTCCTCAAAGAAGAAGGCTTAATACACTTTTGAGGAACAGTTCTGAATGTAATTAAGCTTGGAGAAATGCCTGCAGGATAAAGTCCTAGACACACTTCCTGGAAAGTAAAACATTTCTTGTTAACGTTGAAATCCTTAAGTTTTCTGAATTAGTTAATTAAAAATGTCAAATAAATTTCCCATTCAAGAGTTTTAATTTTTTTTACCTTTTCTCACAGAATATACAAATAAAAAGAACACTTAAAATTACCTTTACTGAATGTATTTCCTATCCACATTACCCTTTGAGAAGTTTACTGTAACACCTCTTTGTAGGATCAAGGCCGTAAAATGGAAAACATAGTGCATAATAGCTTAACATTTCTTGAAAACTAGTAAAACTGAGAGATTAAAGGAGGCAGAAATACACTGAAACCAATAGCAAAAATGGAACCCGAATGCAAACTTTATTTGAGCTTTGACAAAGATTCTAAAAATAGATAGGTTAACCTGTATTTCTTTATTTCAGAGTGTCAGTACTTCAGATGAAGAATCCATCAACAACATGTGTGCCTCAGAACTCTTATTTAATCTTTTTTTTATTTTTTATCAATTTAGCATTCTGAGACCACATTCCCAAAACACCTTTCTTCTCTGCCTGCAGCTTGACTACAGAGATATCAAATATTTGACTCCACCTACCCTCTCTCCCTAAGCAGCCTGGCCTCATTTCTCGTCTGATCCTTTCCTGCAATATAATCAAAGCTCTTGAAACCACTTGCTCTCTGGTGACCTGGAATCTCTCTACTGGCAGAAGTAGCAGAGTAGAAGAACATTTATGAACATACTGTGACCAGGAAGGTGTTATTCACCTGCATTTTTGGGATTTCAGGTTCTCCTCATATGACGTGAATGAAATTAGATGAAAAAGAGAGTGAGCTTGGAATCAAAAGCAAATGCAGACTTGAGGCTTGATCGTGAAGCAGTTTACTTACTAAAACATATCATTGCATGTATACTGAGATTAATTAATTGTTCAAGTCAGTGTTTTTCTCTCTTGAAAAAGGCAGCTTTCAAGGACAAGTTCAGGAACAATCACAGTTTTAAAGAACTCAGACTCCATGTATTGTTTTGTCCTACACAAAACATGGGATTTTATAGATAATTCAATAGGAGATATTATATTACAGTGTTTGATAGGGGGTTTTTTAATGATTCTCCATCAATAACTACTGTACATCACATCTTTACGCACAATTATCAGTTCTTTTCCACAAGTCATTTTGCTCAAATGTAAATCCACATATTTCAAAAAGATTTTCCGTGGATATGGTAATAAACTTGTTTATAAAACACAATGACATAAATTAGGTAAATAATGTTGAAAATCATATAAAATTATCCTTTTTCTCAAAGCAGAATCAATAAATATGGAAAAGCATTCATTACCTTGAACACTCTTATTCTTCTCTGTAAATGAAGGCACCAACAGAATTTCTGTGGAGAGCTCTTCAATTTTTTCTTCCATTAATAAAAAGAGTTTGATAAGTTGAGAAAGACACTTGAGTTGATACAATGTTAAGCAGAAGTTCCTTCCTTTTTTGTGGGATTCTTGGGAGGCTGTTCAAGCAAAATCACAAAATAACTTTTACTATTGCTTTAAAAATGATCCTGCAAAACTGATTATGTACAAAAGTATAACATAACAAGTAATTTCACTTTTGTCATAGCATAATGTATATTTTCCCCATTATAAAATACTGTTACATTAGTTCTTCCTAAATCTTTGGCACTTCTCAATTATCTGGGAAGCTGCAACTGAATTCCAGGTTTTGTTATTCATTAACAAGGATTTTTTTCCAAGCAACAGATCTACTCAGAAACCTTCTCACCCGTGTTTTACAGAAAAATCACTGTGTTGCAAAACCTGATTGAACAAAAGGAAAAACCCACGTCATTACTATATTTTAATGGTTTGGGACATCACATCACTACACTGTCACTCTGCAAGTCACCTTGTCTGTTTAACAATCTGCTAGCACAATACAGTTGATGAATATGACATTTGAGTGAAAAGAAACATCAATCTAACACTCCACAACTTTAAATATGTGGGGTTTGAAAACAAGTGAGACTGTCAGTGAACAAATATCAGCAAGTATTATACCTATAAGCATTTGGTATTTAAAAGAAGAAACTGAACATTTTATTTTGAAAGGTTAACACGTGTAATCATAACATATAATCATGTCACATCAACCAGGGAACTCTGATTTGAGCACAGGCAGACGATAAAAGACTGCGAGCTGTTTCCAATTCAGTATCACCAAACCACATGGTTTTAAGTATTTTAATTTTATAACTTCTTTAAACGTAACGAATTTGCACTTCTATGCAAATTGCAGTGAGCTGATACCATGTTCCTATGCAGTTCTGTTGCAGATGTTACATCAGCAGAACAGTTTATGTAGAAAGTGTCAGAGTGAGAGCCAGAGTAGTTTGAAAGGGAAGCTCTGAAAAGACGAAAACAAATATAAATTGATTGAAATGTACTTTTATGTGTCAAATCTCTCTTACCTTTGCAATTTTGAAGTACTCAGTACCTCCCTTTTTCCTCAAAGTTCTTAGATATTTTTTTAGGTATTCACAAATCACTTTTAAATAGACATAGATCTAAGTAGCAGAGCTGAGCTCTGAATACAAATTCCCTAATTTGCTATTCTAGTTTTGCAGCCTTAGAGATTGAACTGTGAGTTTTGCATCCACATCTGAATTTCCTCAAAGTTCCAAACAGATGTAGTCCCTTGCATTTCTAAGAATGGCAAAAGAAAGCGTTATGCATAATTGCCTCTGTTCGTGCCTGTCCTCTCTGAATAACAAGTAAATAATACCTGTATCACTGGATTTCCAATTTTAAGTCTTAAACTTCCAGGAAAAGACATTCTGCTATTCAGAGAATTTTGTTCCTTTACCTGAAAACTAGGTAATACACACTGAGTTTAACTGACATGAAATGACTGCCCAAGTCTGCAGACAGCCAGGAATAACAGATCCAAGTGGTAAGAACCACAAATCGCATCATAGAAATCAATGAATGTTAGTTCTGTGTCCTATAGTTTGAAAACCTTGTGATGCTCCTGCCTGCTCCCTTGAGGAACAAAGAAACCTTCCAGTTATTTGACTGCTGCAGGAGATACCGTCCTTATTAGACTGAAAGGAAGTGGACCTAGAAGCCAAATGTATACCACAGTAATACCAGAATATATTACCAAACTCGGAAAAAAGTAAAGACTTTCACTTTCAATGACTACTTAAAGTTCATTTCAGCTGGAAGCTGAAAAGGCCTCTTCAAAAGAGCCCTCTTTTTTTCACGCCATTAAGAAGTTGAGGTAACACTTTAATATATGACAAAGCATAGTATAGTATATGCAAATGACCACTTATATAATCATCAGAACAAGAGTTTACTGTTTAATACTACATACGTTCTACAAACGTCTAGAAAAGTCCTTCAGACTTTTAGGTTGTGAAGTACAGACAAACTTCTAGATGCTTGAAGGTAGTGAAGAATATTGCATTAATTTCATGGCTGACATAAAACTTTGATACAAAATTAAGAAATAAATGGAGGTAAGCATAAAGGAAAATGAGTCTTTTTATAAAAAGATACAAACATGAGCCCCTTCTTCTGATAAGCTGCCAACCCTCCCAGACAGGAGGAAAGGAGGTAGGAGAACAGTGGTTTAAGTGCACTCATGAAGGCCTGAAGCATGAACTTGAAACCCCTTGAATCAGTCAGGTTTGGAACTCATCAGAAACCTACTGGCAGTAAGAACATGGTGATCCGATTCAACATAAAGTGATGCGCAAACCTTTGTGACCAGAAGATGGTCCAGGGAGACCTTATAGCAGCCTTCCATTACCTGAAGAAAGTACAAGAAAGCTGGAGTGGGACTTTTTACAAGGGCATGCAGTGATAGCACAAGGGGCAATGGCTTTAAACTGAAAGATGGCAGATTTAGATTAGATCTAAGGAAGAAATTCTTCACTACAAGGGTGGTGAGGCACTGGAACAGGTTGCCCAGAGAAGTTGTGGATGCCGCATCACTGGAAGTACTCAAGGCCAGGTTGGATGGGGCTTTGAGCAACCTGGTCTGGTGGAAGGTGTCCCTGCCCATGGCAGGGGGGTTGGAGCCACGTGATCTTTAAGGTCCCTTCCAACCCAAACCATTTTATGATTATGATTATGATTGAATCTTATAAACTACTGTCACATTTACCACTGAACCTTGTTAACTTACTGCTTTACACCAATAAACTATATTTTTTTTGCCTCCCTCTCACTCCATCTGTGACCATCATTTAGCAGAGGGGAATGAAGAGGCATTTCTCCTCAGACATGGATATGATTGGACAACCACAGAACAGAAACATTTAAGAACTGTGTAACAGCAGTTAGGCAGCAAATGCAATGACATACAGAAAATGTGGAAACAGATTTCTAAGTCTAGTAGATTGTCATGAAGAGTACAGGCCTCCATGTGGACAGATGTGAAACAGACATGAGGTTTCACTGCAATATTACATGTTCAACCAAGTCTTAGTGTCACGAACTTGTCTGGAGGAAAATAAGCCCTACTCACAAAGTAGTGTATGACTACTCTGTAAAAGTTAATGAATGGATCATGACTTATGATGTTAGGTCAGAGAGTTCACATAACATCGTATGGAAAGAGAGACATCCCTCTGTGATGAAGATGGTCTAAAGTTGTTGGCATCACCCTGGTCAATTCACAGAAGGCCACGCACAGGGTGACGAGAAGTACATGAAGCTGATCTCAGCTAGCCACAAATCAGAGTTATCAGTGGCATTCCACTCTAATTATTGAATAGAAGGAAGCATGTAGTAAGTTACATAACACAAACCAATTTCCTTCCTGAACTGCCTGCAGTTTGCTACTACCATTCTTCTAAATTTGATTTTTTTCTGCATGTCTGAGTTTAATTCATGTAGTCCTTGCACAAGGAGACAGCTGCAGCAGAACCTTTAGCTGCAGGCATACATCAACAGGACTTCCATAGTGTCACCTAACAACAGGACACATGCTGAACCACTGCCTTGTGACAAGTATTTCTGAAAAGGGACAGAAAGGCTGGTACAGAGGCTACAGGGAGGCAAAGTGGATCATAGAGCCATTGTCAATGTGCTAATGAGCGGATTTTGCAAATATTGCTCTAAATAGAGGTCAGGAGCAAAAAAAATACAGAGAGAGAAAAAACGTTCTGAGCTCCTGAACAGAGCCTCAGTGCAGAGCTGTGCAGAACAAGAATCACGAAAATACTGCTGTATAAAATCATTGCCTATACAGATGATATCTGAACTGCTCTGGACGCCGAATCTGCCAGCAGAAAAATCCTAAGCCAGTACGACGAGCTATCTTCAAGCATAACAAAAAAGATCCCAACCAAGCACAGTGTCAGGGAGCACCTAAGGCTGGCTGCTCTCTCAGGGACAGAGAGTAGAGCACAGTAATAAGGCCATCAGGACAGGTTCCTTGCCAGCCAGGGCCCCATCCCACGTTTCCTAGGCAAGGCAAGCAGGGCAGACCCAGAGATGATAGTCAGGTTTCAACAAGGGTCCAGATCATCAGCCAAGTTCATGGTTTTCAGAGTAAAACCACAGAAGACCAGGTCATTTCTGGAAAACTGTCTGCTTCACCAAGGACAGCATAATTATTTTGCTAAGAGGGAAGAAGAGAAAATACTTTAGGCTTCTGCCATCTAGACCATGGTCCTTTCTGGGGGCTGGGGGAGAAGAGGTGAAGACAAAGATTTTACTTGACTTAACTTGAATCTGCACTGCATTTATTTGTAGCAAGTAAATAAATCTTGATGATTCACTACACAAAACTGTAAGGAAGCAAAGGAACAAGCTCAAAACTTTCATCCTCTTAATGTTTAGAAAATCTGTACTCCTGACTTCCTATGACGTAGAAGCAAAGGAGGCATTTCCTCTGGCATGCTGATTTACCACCCCAACGATCAAATGACAGGCAGCAGGAGACTGCCATCCTAAACAAGGCGACTGTTACAGAGCTTTGCTTATAGGAAAGGAAGCCCCACGTAAAACTAATATTGAATGTCTATCAAATTATGCAAGGTTTGCCAGACTATGCCGGTGCCACGGCAGCTGATGCAGTCACACAGCATCAGAGAAACTGGGGGCACTTATTTTCACATTTGGTGTTTCACTTTAGCAGAATGGATTGAAGCTGAAGAAATTTTCTTAAGATCTGAAGGACATGCCACACCTGTTGAAGAACGAAGCAGTCCATCTTACCAGAGACCATTTCCCTGGTTGCATCTGGACAGAAGCATAATATTAGTATTCAGGAGGCAGGAATGAGCACTCTGAACTAGGTGATCAACCATCCTGCTAAACTAGGGTTTAGAGGCAGACTACACTAGATCTCAAGTTCGTGTTCAGATCCCATCCAAGCTTCAAGACATTAAAAAAAGTGACAAGTGCATAGTCCTTTCCAAGGCAGCAGGAAAGCCTCAAATACTGCCAAGTCTAAGGATGAAATATGGCCATTGTAGATACTACATACCTGAGGAGAGGCCCTGAGTGAAGGCATTGGTGCCACAACCATAAGTAATAAAAGCTATTCACTGAGGGGGGAAGAGAGGCTTGGTAGTAAAAAATGTAAAAATGCATGAAGCAAGCAGAATACTCCAGGTCTCACATCCTCCAAACTAGGACAGTGTCAAGCTGCCATAAACACACATCAGTAACAAAGTAGAAATCCAGTCTGATCTACTTTTTAATGTAGCCTTTCAAAACAATGTAAGCTTCTGTTCTATCGTTGCCTATTATGCAACCTAAACACTAAAATTAAAATCTAATTCAGTTCTCAAAATTCTCATAAAGGTTTTTTAACATCTTAACATAAAATCCATGGGTCTTGCCTTCTTTAACATACAATTAGTTCAGGTTCTTAGGTAAATTTAAGCCAAGACAGTTCTACCATCCACATGGAAAAACTCTTCAGTTGCATTTTCAAATGTTCTAAACCCCAATGAGTTTACCCAGCTGTTGTGTAATTTAGAACAGATGATCCACTGTAACCCAGGTTATGGTTTCTTTTCCCCTAAGCTAATTTGCTGAATCACTCAAACCCTGAAATTCTTAGAACGGTCATCCCTCCATTTTTTCTTGCTTTTCTCCCTCCTTCCTCAGACTAGAAAATTCTTCTGCAATTAGAGGAACTATACAGAAAAGATTATGAAAGAACCTAGAGAGAAAGAGCATAGGTAACATTCAGACACAAATTTCTGCTGAAACAGTCAAGCATCAGTAACATACATAGGGTTTTGCTGTTTCATTGCACAAACGATGACATTTGGTTAACAGTAAATATTTAGATTCAGATGCTGATAATTTGAGATGAGCACATAGTACAAACACACCCTACAAAACGTAAGCACTCCCATAATTTTCAACAACCAGGTTTAGTTTCACTTATGAAAAAGGTTAACTAGGAAACAGCAAGAATAGCATTTGTTTTCATGCAGATGAAGACACACACATACACACACACAAAGTTAGCTATTTATTTAGACTTTTGACAGCATTCTAAGGCCTCAGAACTTCTAAACTGCAGGTAAGCATGCTGCCTTAAATGATTTTTATTCCTATATCTTAGGCTTGAAAAGCTAGAGTGAAAACAATTTTAACTTAACTACCTGGCAAATCACCCTTTCTACCAACAAACAATAAACATCCATGACTCAACACTTTTCTTGGAGTATGAAAAACACAACACTCCAAACAAGTAAATGATAACTTTTAAAATATAAAAATACTGAGAACAGAGTGTAAAGGAAAATTATTTTCACTTAAGACTAATTATGAGAAAAGGTGGTGGAAAATATATATAATTTGAAAAATTACAAACACCTCAAATAGGGGTGGCTAAGAAATGAGAGTCTATATATACCATAAACATAAGAGCATAATATTGTAGGAGTAGCTGTACTGGGTTCAGCTGCAGACCCTCTTATCCCAGTATCCTGGGCTTGGACAGTGACTGAAAGAGGAAGATTAAATAAAAATATAACAAGGAAGCCACATACAGTATTTTTTTCTCAGAGCTTACCCAGCCCTTGGCCACTTGCCGTTGGGCAGATTCCAGAGACAGATGTGGTTTACATTAATAATCTGTAGTGGGTTTCATCAATTTCTCCAGTTACCCTTTCACTCATGTATATCTTTACCATCCAAAACATTTTGTGGAAAGAAGCTCCACACTTTCCTACACTCTGGGTTAACAAACATATCATTTCGTTTACTCAAGTACTTAATCTTCTAGCTTCACCTGATGCCAACTATTTTTAAGAATCAGCCAATTACTGATACCTGTTTGGTTTTAGAATGCCTCCCTTCATTTATAGACATCTATCGTATCTTACCATCTTAATTTTGTTTTCAAACTGAAGAACTATAGCTTGCTTATTTCTCCTCATGTGGGTTGCACATTTTTTAGCACCTTGTTGCCCTTCTCTAAGCCTTTTCTGCTTTTTTCTACACCAACAGCTAAAAAATATGGCTATATAGGATATAGTCTAGTAAAACAGACAGTATCAATACTGTAAAAAGAGACACACAGGGATTACTAGTGAAATCAGGGAAAACTTTGCCTATTAACTTTTAATACCTCATCTTCTAATAAGACAAATTAAACACATTATAAAGCTAATTCTACTCAATATTAATTCTAACAAAAAATCGGCATGTCATTCAAACGTCAAGGTTAAATTCAGTGTGGATGCAGTATGTCTTGAACACCGAATCTCAGTCTTCTCTTATGTATTTGTATATAAAGATATTTTCTGCAAAATAATTTGACCATTTGGGAGCTCTTAGGAATAAAAAAAAGATGGTATTAGAGAATTTCACTTCTCCGGTGATGAAGTTGATAAGTATCCATATGAATTCTAAGCCAGCTAGTGAGCTAATTAAAGCATTTTTCAATCAACATAGAGTGAAAAACACATATTCAGGGGAGATCATAGTACCTGAGCTTCTTCTAAGTACTTAAATTCAGACAAGACACCTGCCTTTATCTTACTTCTTAAAAAGATTTGCCCTCATCTCTAAAAATGAAGCAGCATGACAAATAAGCCTCTGCTAGATCGAAATGACCTGTGTACACCTGCTAACTTGTGATTTTATAGCAAGTTTCAAAAGCTGTACTTTCCTCAAAGCCATAGCTCTTGAAACCATTAAATAAAGTGTTTCCAATTTCCTTGGTTATAGCCTGGAAGCATTTAAAATCTCAAAAGGCATAAGAAAATATGCATATAAATGAATCCCATAACTCTAACATAACTTTTGTGGTGGTTTGTTGTTTTTTTTTTTTTTTTTTAAATGAGTGTGGCACCTTACATGTTTTAAACAATGCAGCATTCACAACATCTCGAAAAATTGTATGGCTAATCCTGATCATTCCAGCCCACCCAGGGATGTGACACAGTAAAGTGTGGTGCAGAAATCCCTGCATCATAGGTGAGCTGGCTGTGAATGTTCAAGAATAGCTACACTACGACAGCGTGGCTCTCAGATTAATTAGCATTACTACTCAGTGTGGAGAGCCACATGGCTAAACTGCTTCTGAGACTCATGATGGAATCCTTGGAAAGCAACCTGATGACTATCTTCTTCAGTGATTACAAATTTTACTATAAAATACCTTCCCAATACATTAAATATCATTCCCCTGCCCCCATTTATAAGGCTTAATTTCATATAAGATAGATCTTCAATATTGTTCTGCAAGGGACACAAGAAAGCCATGTCAGGGATTTCATCCAATAAAGCTATATGAGGAAGAAAATCGAAAAAGTGTAATATTAAACTTAAAATCTAACTACAACCTGCGTACAAATAATAAAGCCTTTTCATAAATGGAACTAACATTTTGTTAAAATCTGAAAAGAAATAGCCTAATAAAGCAGCAGAAACTCAGCTACTGATAGTCACTGTGTATAGGGATATTTCAAGGGGTAAATTTTCAAAGCAGTGCACAGGGAGTTACATACATAAATTCCATTAACAATAATGTGTTCCTCAGCTCTCAGCGATATTAACTTTTAAGTGATGCTATAACTATTATAACAATCTTGCATTTATGACAGCATTCATCTGCACACTATCTCCTAAACAGAGCCTGTATATAAACTGTATTACTCTTTCACTTGCATTTAGTAATGATATATTCAATTTTTATGGACATCTGCTCACAGTTTTCTCAAACTGCATGTTGGTGTATGTTTTTTAATGTAACAGCTAGGTTTAAATAATTAGTATTGCTGGATATAATCACTAATTTCCTCATACTGTAAGAGGCAACTTAATATTTCTGCATAGCAGATGTAATGCACAATATTACACAGAACTAAATTATTACAAACAGTGCCAGCAGTTTTCTATACACAGTACTTAAGATAATTATAAAAAATCATCTTCATTACTGCATGCTAGCATTTTTTTAACAGTTTAATTTGGATAGGTTACAAGATACATTCAAATCACACAGATACAATTACTGCAAACCCAAGAAGCTATAAAATGTTCCCAACCAAATCCCTTTGACCCTGTTAATGTCTGTTCCTTGTTAATCTAAGGCAAACATTGTTTGTAGCGTGCATTTGTTATGGAATATGAAAAAAAAAAAAAAAGAAAGGAAATCCCCTAACAGTTGTTATTGATTCCAGCATTTACTGACTGAAAGTTAAGTGCCATTTACAAAACAGAACAGATGCAGATGCTGACAAAAAGGTAAACAATTGTTGCATGGCTTACTGCCAGATTCTAAGCCAATATATTAAACTCCAAGTGAAGCACATTCCCCCTATAGATTGCACTTATTGCCACTTCATTTCCTATGTGCTCGGTCTCTCTATTGCCGTGCCTGGCACTAAGCTATTTTCAGTTCTTTGGTGACCCCTGAGGCCTAGTGCTACCTCACATAGCCATTAGTGAAGGGAATTGCATGTGTCTGACATGGCCTGAAACCAATTATTTGATATTTTCTTCAGAATGATGCCCAACTCTGTTGGGAATGAGCAATCATGAAATAATTTACCTCCTGATTTAATTTTTTCCTGCACAAATTAGTTGTAGCCTGAGCTAGCTCTACACAGCTGCCTGTGACGTATCTCTGTCTTATCAAGATTCTACTTGAAATGATGAAAAAAGGAAGGGGGGGGAGGAGAGTTGAATAGAATAGGTTGGGGAATCCTGCTTTAAAAAGGCATTGACAAGTTTATCAGATATACTGATCACATGTTCTCTCTGCTGATTGAAACTGACAGACCCATAAAGAACTATCAGTGCAGCAAAGGAAACCACATGGATGCAAACTGTTATCCGAGTGTTTAAGGTTTTTTGAACACCTGTCTTGCTTCACAGCTCCCTGTTAGTTCCAGTGAAACCCAGGGGTGCCAGGAGAATCTGATAAAGCAGCTTATGCAAACAGACTGCATGTCGGCTTATTTTTGCCCCTTTTTTTAAAAAAAAAAAGGCCACAGATCTAAGGATAGCAAACATTTTCTTGTTAGACGTCACCATTAACTTGTGACTTTTGTAAGTGCTTATACTATACATCCATACCATGCATGTGTCAAACAAATGTAGTGAAGTAAGGGATCTCAACTTATGTAAAAACACTGTAAGCATGTATAAATTTGCATATATTTAATCAAGAGAGTGTGTCTGTCATAGAAAGAGATATGTCACTGCCAGCTATTAAACAACCTCAGTGAAGACTACACTAATCTTTTGAAAGAGATTCGCTATACATGAAATTTTAATCAAATCTGCTCCATAATGTCTTCCCAGTCAAATGAGATCAGTTTTCACCTCATTGTGAAGGTTGATTCCCTATCAGGTTGCTAGATGCTTGCTACCAAATGCTTAAGTCCTTTGTTTACGTTGCGCGTACAGGTCTGTCAAAATTAAATCTTTGCTTGAAATCATGTTCACCAACCAAATGATGAAAGGACAGACCAGTGCTGGAAACACAGGCTGTAGAGCAAGACCATGCTCTGACACCAAATTTGTGTCGTAATCTTTAGCAAATCATCTCACCAATCTGACTCCTCGACAGCATACAGGTACCTTACAACTCTGTTGAACAAATTACAGAGACCTCCCCACGTGCTCTGAGGATGAAGTGCCCTCTAATAATGTTTAATAAAACCACTTTCTGCAGAAAAACCTATCTCAGCTTGCTCTTAAACCAGAGACTCAGCCTGCTCCTTAATTTTCAAAACCATACGTATCTTGTAACGAATCACAAGACATTCTGATTATACTCTACAGTTTCTGGCATACAATGACATTTTAAAGAATTAAAATGTAAACAAATTAATCAGTCTCTGAATTAAAACTAATTAATGATGCATCTATTTAAGGAACTTAGCAGCTGTTACCCAACCATTTTCTGATAATTATCATAATAATGAAATAGCAGACATTCTTTAAACTTCAGCTAAAATGGTCAGAAAACTTGTAGATAGATGATCTTTGCAGTTGTTTATGGCATTTATGGGGTGTTTTTAGGTGCTATTCTACAATTGACAATTTCTCCTGAAGTAGTGACTACAAGCAAGCAGTATCTTCAGAAAACGGTAACAATTATCCTATCACAAAATGCCACTGTCTGTAATATTTCTCAGTAGGACTGAAACTGTATGTTAGCCTTACAATGACAGAAACTGGTTCCACGCTCATTTTTTCATTTTCTTGCCTACACCGTGGGCTGAGGGAGTCATTGCATTCCCTGAAGTCTTCACACGCACACACAGAATATACTGATAAAAGCATAAAACCCGAGAGAATCTGCAGTAAACTGGAGATAGCACCTATTCTGAAGCAGAGGAGTTCCTGAAGAACTCTAAGAAGTTGATCTTCTTCAGTCTTTGCTGCAAGAGAAATTAAGTACTGCCAGGTCTGTCAAACTTTCTCATGAATTCTAACTTTGATAGGACTTGCATATGTTTTCCTGTAAACTATTTAAAACACTTGGCTGATAAAAGACAATTGTAATTTGTATTTGGAAACACAGTAATTAACGTATTTATTTTAATCTGATTGCAATTTCTTTAATGTCTGCACATATAAATATGTCTGCTAGCTTCGTTCCTGTCCTCTGCATTTACATTCACAGTGGCATGGTTGGGTGTCTCGAGATTGGTTCATTACATCAGACCCACTCTATTAAAATTAGGCTCTTAGGAACTTTCAACCAATCAGGAATTTCTCTCAGGTGTTCATCATTCCTTTGTGTAGTCTACGCATGATATTATGTATTTCCTTAAATAATAGATTAAAGTGCCTCTGTCACTTTTGCTTCTCTTGCTCCTTGGAATTTCCAAGATATAACAGAGGCAGATAGTGACAGCTTTTGTTCTAATAAGAGAAAACACTCAAAAAATCACTTATAAAGCTGGAGTCAATACTCGTATTTCTGCTTCCTACCTCTTTGTATTTCAGAACTCTAGTTAGGTGTATTCGCCACAAAGTTCTCACGATTATTTTTACAAGGAGTATAAAAACCAGAAATAAGTCTAGGCATATGGAAAAAAGGGCAAACACTGCCACTTAGGAACTTCTAGAGAAGTTTGGAAATTCATAACCTTTTAACAAACATTTTGGAGAAAAGCTAGAATATTCTCTGTGCTACAAATGAAGGATTAATCATACGTCGGCACAGATGTAGACACGTAAGTTCCTACTCCCTGAGCTGAGACTACACTCTTAGAACACCTCTTTATAGAGGAGCTGTGTTACAGACATTGCTGGACTTCCCTAGCACATCAGCAGCAAGTCAGTACACCATCCCTTGTACTAACATACAAAGATTTGGATCTTATCCAGAGGATGATCAGTGCATGAAGCTACTGAGGACAATGAAGCTCCTCTTGAAAGTCTGAGACCAACAACTGATCCAGTTCCAGAAAACCACCAGTGTTTAGGGGTACTACGAATCTCCAGAGCAATAACGGCTAAATTTCTAACTAAGAAGTTGGACTGGGTTGTAACCACCCCTATTCTCTCTAGATCAGACAGACAGGAATATCTCCATTGCCTTGCTATACTCAGCAAATATAGTGAAAGGTATTATAAAATGACCAAAAGCTTTGTTTTTCAAAAACTCAGTAGCCCTTTGATTGAGGATGGAGGGGTTTTTAAAATTCCTAAGGCACAGTGAAAAGAAGATTCATGTTCTAACTTAGCATGTAACATCCATATTGTGGATCCCAATTCAATTCAATCCCAATTCAAGCACATACATTTTTTGCAAAACAAACTATTGTGACTAAAATAATTTTGCCCTTTTATAGTTAAATTTGCTTTCCAAATACACATTTTGTGACAGAAGAGGTTCTCTGTCTTGACAAAAATCACAGCCAGGACCATCTAATTAACCTGTGATGATATGTTGGTAGATGCAGATATTGAAAAGACTCCTGTAACAACCTTCTCTTCAATCAATACTGCAGAAGCCTCTTTAAAAGACATTTTTGAAGTCTTACCTGCCATAGTTCTACACACTTTCCTTCATAGAGGCCTATATTCTGAAGTAAAAGAGAGTCTACCTTAGTAATTCTCTTTCAGATTTTGTCACTTTTTATTATTAAACAGAATACTACAGTATATAAATCTCAAATTGACCTCCGACCACTCATAAAGCATCAAACTGGAAAGTAAATCACTTTCATCTTTTAAACTTGGGAGGAGAATGCAATAATTAGAGGGCATAGTGACTTAAATGCTCTCTTCATGCTGAGGAAGAACACGCAGGTGTGCTGAAAGAGCAAAAAGGAAGATAATTAGTTGGTGTTTGCTAATTGTGGACATTTTGAAAGCAAAAAAGAAATAAAATACCAAGAATGGAATTATACCACTTTCAACCTCCACAGAATTCAGAAAACAGATTTGAGTTCTTGATGGAGAAGATTAAGTGAAAGAACTTCATTAGGACACAACAGGCTAAAAAAAAATAACCAAAGAGAACATCACGAATTTCATGTTTAAAAATATATAAATAAACGAAAAAAGTAAAGTTAATGTTTACTTATCTTATTAAATAAACAACATGATAGTAAAATTCTGGAATGGGCATCTTTTCAACCTGACAAAGAGTCAATAATGAGATTTCACTGGCAGTCTTCATATTATGGGCTTAATAAGTAATTTCAAGCAACTGCTCTAAAAAGAAGGAAGGTATTCAGGCATGCTACCAGCTTTGAAATTCTGTCAGTTCAATTGACATTTCAGTAACTTAGATACTGTTATCTTACCCCCTACTAGAAGCTTAAAAAGTAACAAGCTTAATGCTTTTGTAATCTTTGCGAAAATGTCATTCTCCCACTAGAAACACATTTGTGGTCCTAGGGTATTATGTTCATATGGCCTTTAAAAGAGTTCCTCTTTTTTATTAAAACTTCAGCTCTGTATGTTCAAACAGATGGTTTTATTTTCTCCTCAGTACTACTCATATTTCCATTTAATATAATTGTGCAGTAGAAATCAAATACAATACTTGCAAGGATAAGAAATAAATAATATGTGACAAAGAGGCTATGAAACACATTATTTCCTATATTAAATGCAAAGACATTTATTTTGTTTCCCCTGAGTAATAGGATCTTGGTTTGGCTGTCAACATTTTATAGGCTTCCCAAGGAACAAAGACAACTGCAGAAATCTGCATCATATCTGTATGTCCACTGGTTTTCAATTTTAACTTCCTATTATAAATTCCCACCAACACTGTTTGCTCCATTATTTTAAATAGGTGACAATTAAACCTATTGAATATCTCAATACTGATTGGCTCATAATACCAAATTAGGAATTTCTGGTATTTATAGAATAAAAAAAAGTCTAATGATGACATCTGCATTTTTACTCAATCCATACGTAGTACCCATGTCATTTTTGCTGATGTCCTCATGTTTTCTGTGAAGGTTATATATGCATAAGAGAAGTGCTATGGTTTTACTTGATAAATGTTACTCTTTCATCTTTCACGGATGGAAACGGTAGGATTTTTCACTCCACCTGCGTAAGGTACAGGGAATATTGTGCCATACATCACCATGCGCAGTGCAGCTCAAGGAGTCAGTAGTTGCAAAGCCCGTTTGCATACAGGTACCATTCTTGCCAGCAACTGCTCCATCTCTTGCTTTACATAGGCCCCTCAAGCCCTGTTCCTATAAAAGCTATGTTACCGGGCACTGCAGAGTGATAGAGTGAGCAGAAATAGAAGAGAGAAGGAGATGTCAAGCAGGCAGAAATATAATGGAAGCACATCAGCTACTGCTGTCATGCAGAAACAGAAATAAAACCAGCATGTCCATCAGAAGGGATGAGCAGGTTATCGTGGGCCTGGTGGAGTACGAAAAAAAGAGAAGAACGATGTACAAGGAAGCAAGGAGGGTGAAGGTCCAGTTTCTGTTATCATTTCATTATTTTAGTCTTTATAACGTTTAAAAGTCACTACAATAGGTAAGTGGGTCTTGAAATATTTTAAAGCTTAAATTAACAAAGAAAACCTTTTAAGTAAACCTCCTTAATTAAGTTTTAAAATTTTGTATTTCTAAAACATTTGGCTCTTAGCAACACATTAAAGATATAACTAAAAACTTGTTGTATTAATGCAAGGATCTGGGCAGTATAATGAACTTGAACTGCTGAGGCATGATGTGATACTGGTTATTATCATCTGTAACCCACATGGGCTACCTCACGTTAGCATGCCTTACCAGCACTTCAGAAAGATGCAACAGGACTTTCTAGGGCAGAACAGTAGTAAACCAAGTGACTGAGACACTTTGCCCCTTCCTGCTAATACTTCTAAAAAGCCATATTTCAACAATGCAGTACAGATAAGAAAACATGATGGAAAAGCAATTGCAGCTACAACATAAATATTGTAAACCATCCGCTATAGATTGCAATCTGGACAGAAATTGCAAAAAAAAGTGCAAAGATGTAAAAATTAATTACATGAAAACAAGTCTGGGATTCTTTAATTTCCAGATACAAATGGGAGAATAAATAATGCTAAAGTTATTGAGTCCTAATTATTCCCAGATAGGAATAACTGTATTTTTCATCACAGTCACTAAACCAACATGCAGCAATGCTATTTTAGGCCTATTTTTAATAGATAAGACCAAGAACATAGAAGATTGGTTGTAGGCAATAATCTTGGATCAAGAGATCACAAACCAACTGAATTGAAATTAAAAGGAAGGATAAAAGCAAGTCTGAAACGAAGGTTCTTTATTTCAAAGGGAGGAAATGATAAACTAGGGGAAATAAAGCCATGTGCACATGGATGTAGAGAAGAAATCAAATTTCAGTCAAATGTGCAAAACCCAAAACTTGTATTTCAAGTTAGCTGGACAGCAAATTGCTGGGAATATGTAAGGATAAGTGACCTCAAAATAGCTTTTCCCTACCCAGTACTTTCATTTAATGTCCCAAAGTTGCCTTCATTTCAACAAGTTACTCCAAAGCCCATTTCTCTTCTTGCTCTCAACTCCACTGCAGAAATGCAGCTCCTCTAAACAATATTGAGTCGTTCTATTCAAATTTAGATACGTGCCATATTCACATCGCGTTCCAGGAACACAATATATTCCTTAGGAACTCCTACATATTTAAAGATAATACATTCAAAATATCATAATTTAAATCACAGTTTGCATTGGAATATAGAATGGAAGTTGGTCGTATTCTGCAAGAAGAAAAGAGAAAGGAAGCCTGCTGGACATGTAAGAGGATGGCATAGTGGGGTAAAAGTGTAAAATGTAAATATTAAAATACATCTGTGAAGGTGATTTAATTACTTTGTACCTAAAAATGTACTTAGTCAAATCTGCATCACTTCAGGTTACCTCCACTTTGCAATAATATTTTAAAAATAATCAACTACTGATTTTGACGAACATACTGTGTATTGCCTCAGATTTTAAAAACAAATTTCTTTTAAGATTTTTAGAGTTATTAATTATACAAACATACTACAAATATGGTTTATTGGCAAATGCCATTAGATTTGAGAGCCTATTAACAGGTCTCTGGCAAGTTCATGACTAAACAAAAATATTAAGCCAATGAATTTGAATATGTCACAAAAATATCCCCTCAAAGCTCTAATCTCCATTTAGTTTTAACCATAGGAAATTAAAAAATTGTCTAATTAGTCTACGCATGTATTTACACTCTGCTTATATAAAAATATATATAAATAAAACCAAAGAAAACCTTCCACTAATACATAAAATGTGTATAATTTTATGGTTTTTAACTTTCTTCGGCTGATGTCTTATCACTTGTAAGAGTAGCTGTTTCTTCATCTAAAAGAGATGACAGATTAAGATAGGTTACTAATGCCCGATTAAATTAGCTTAACATTTTTGCAAACAAAGGAACACGAAAAAGGTTCAAAAGGTAGAAGTACAATCCACATTTAATAGACTTACTGCACATTTCTGAGAAATACCACATTGGAAATTGAAATAAAAAATTGTAAGAGATAAGCTGAAAACCAGCTGCCTGCATGACTCTTTCCATGCTAAGTATGTTAACGGATACATTAAGTTTTCAGTAACTTTTTAAATCCTGTAACATTATATAAACTTTTGAAAGACATACGATTAATATGACAGGCTGAAACAACATCTAACAAAACTCCATCAAAAAATATTTGGGGGGAGGGGGTTGGGAAACATTCATCGGATATTATTTTAGCAGATGGGAAACATAGATGATGTGTTGAGGGTACACAGAGAAATTATGACCCATGCTAGACAACAACCTATCACAATAACTTGCCCAAATACCAGTGGCTGAATCCTGCACTATTAAAGGTCATAAAGAGTCACTGAGTGAACTGGGAATGGGATCAAGTTATAACATAAAACCACCTGCCTCCACTAGACTTTGCAAACAAAGATGCCAAGTTCCGAAGAATTTGCTGCTTCTCACATACATTTTCCAACTTCTCCCTCAAACCATGCTCATCCTCAATCCTGATAAACGGATACAATCTCATTAAAGTACTTGACAAATAACTGTTCTAATACAGTATGAAAGCAAAAATGTTAATTCATTACTTCACAAATGGATTGTTATATATGAAATATTTTAAAAGATTTATAACTCTGTTAAAACTCATTATAGACTACCTATATTTTCCTGACAGAAGTAGGTCATCTATATAAAGTTTTCTGAGGTTCTAGCATTAGGATTTTTTCATTTTCTCTTATTTTTTCCTCTCCTATATAGTAGGATCAATTACAGCAATTCTTATAGGAAAAAAAAAAAAAAAGCAAACCAACACAAACCCAAAACCAAATGCCACATTTCCCTGGGGGTGGACTAAGTAAACACAAACCCTTTTTTCACCTCTGGGAAAACAGTCCCAATTGAATGTCCTAGATTAAATTATTTTGCTGTTGTGAAATGTGCTGGTTTGGTGGTTCCCAGAGGGCAGAGGCAACATGCATCAAAAAATAAGAAACACATTGGTATGACTGCCTTTCAGCTAGGAAAAAATCTCCTTCCCTTTCTCCCCTTCCCTCCACAGTCCAACAAGCTTTTTTTTGATACTCAGCAAACTGGGTATCACTGTCAAGGCAACCAGTTAAAGCTGTCTTTTAACTTAACCTGTGTATAAATACAGACTTCCACTCTCAATTCTAGGAGGGCAGCAAAGGCATCACAATTTAATAAGAGTTCCAAGCAGGAAAAGCCACTCGACACTAAGAACTTGTCTACCGTTATAAAGGTCCCCAAATAGCTATTCTGTAGAATTTTTTCCAGGATAGTTGTTTCAGTGTGAACTACCTTGTAAATTCTTTAATTCCAAAGGAAAAGTGCCTTTTTCTGACGTAGTGTGGTACAAATGTAGTATATTCAAACATTTAGAAATCTCTTTCCAGAGAAGACTCTTTACATATGAGCTTACATGCAATTAACTATTCAATAATAATTGTTTTGGTAATGAGACAAGTATAAATTTTGCTTGAGTTGATTAATAATGCCAAATATTAGGTTATGACATGTCCACAAAATGAAAAAAAAAAAAATCCTGTGTAACTTTACAACTCTAGCCCCCTATTTTGGTCTAGCCTGCTGAATTCACTACTGCTACTTTATTGTTTGGCTGTCTCCATTCTACAGCCACAGACAATCCAGAACAGTCTGATTCTGCAGAAAATCAGTAAGAGAGACCGCAGGCAAATCAATGCTTGCCGCCCATACCAACCTCTTGAAGAAAAATAAAATGAAATACTATGCAATGAAGAGATGAAGACATGAGCATGACAGCCACTGTGAAGAAAGTAATTGTGAGGGTTAAATGATACTAACAAACACCACTTCTAAACACATTTTATGGGTGCTAAGGGGACAACTGCTGTGCCTGCAAATCTGGCCTTTAATACGTTTTGAGGCAAAATAAAAATATTCTGTGGGACTTAAGAAATATAGAGGTGGTGGTGTTTTTTTTTAAGTTGTAAGCAGGCTCCAGGATTTACTTTGTATATTTTAATCTTCATCTGTTCTTTTGAATATATAACAGAATTGTGCACTGGAAATTTGTCCTGAGAGATGTGCTGGCACAAAACCATGTAAAGACACATCTCATGGCAAAGAAAATGTAGGCAGAGGAATTACTACCATAATAGACTGAAGGATTGTTCTCTTCCTTCTTGTAATACAGAAGCAGTTAACGTGTGGGATTTTTAGAGAGCCACCCTTATGGTCACTTCAATCTCCATGTCTGACATGTAAAATGGAGGTAACTGAGCTTCCCCATCTTTGTGAGCAGTTTTGAGATTGAAAGAAAAATTAAGTTACAAACTTCAGTCTCCCACCATTTTCTTTTTGTCAGTGAATCCTTTCACTGACTCCCACATCACCATGTAACTCAAAGATACATCTATTTCATAAGTCAACACCACTCTGACATTACTTCTTTCCCACCAACACTCAATCCCACTAAGATATCAGCTTTACATTGAACTTCTCATCCTTCCACATTATTTGTCTGCATGCCTGTTCCCTTACCTTATCTTTCTTATGTTCCACATATTCCTCCTGTTTAAAAATTATTTCTGTATTTCTTCTAGTTGACTTACATTAACATGTATGTTGATTTTAAAACTCACAAGAGTATAATTTTCTTCTGTGTAGACCTGGCAAATCATCACCTCACTTATCCTTTCTGTATGTTGTACAATCCAAAGATCTACCTTCTGTTTCTGTATTTTGCACATGCTTCTAAACTTTTAATATTTTCTGCCTGCAAACTACTTCACCTTTATGGAAGGCTATGTTTTAAACAAACAGCTCTTGCAGAGAGGAGTGCTCAAAATTCTGCACTGAAAAAGCAATTACATACAATCATACAATTATATTATGAAAGTTTTCATTCTGCACAATTTTTTTCTAAAGCTCCAATTCCTCCCTTTGGAAATTAGCATGTCAGACTCACCAACTGTAAAAAGAAAGTACATAAAATATCACATCAATAAAAGATTCCTCTCGTCTTAAAATCCTTAGAACAAGAAGAAATTACCAGGTAGCATCAACTCGAACTTACTGTACTTCCAGAAGACTAGAAAAATTAAATTATTTTTTTTTCTTTTAGAATCACAATCTGCATAGTAATCCTTTGGGTCAGCCTGATGTAGGAATCTGTGTCTATTTCACAGTCACATTATTGTGTGCACTATCCTATAACCTCCTTTAAACTTCTGACAATTCAAAAAAAGTGAGGGTAGAAGACTGAAGAGTTTGTAGTTTTTTAAGTCTGAATTAAATAGTTCTTATTCTATTATATATTTCAGCAGCTGGAATAAGTTAGACTGAAAAAAAAGACTATGACATGACAATGTTATCCAGTGAATTATAATGGCGTTTCTGTATACAAAAGCATAAGATAGTCTCCTCACTTTAAATCTTTTTCATCACAATTCTGATACAGTCTGTAATTCAACTGCAGTTATATGGTTAAAACATAAAGATGTAATTAATAAACTCAGGCCTCTCTCTTCATAGGAAATAATCAAGTATATTGAAAAAGAAGTTGCATAATTAAAATAATATCTAACTACAATGAACATAAAATAAGGCTACTAACCCACAGCATGAACTGTTCCTCTATGCTTCTTTGAAATCTTGTTTGCCTTAACTGTATGTAGAGCATTTTCTTTGAACTGCAGCTCACAAAGTCGTCCAAGAAGAACTGTCATTTCTTCAGTGATGGTATCCAGGTAAGTTTCATTAATAAACTTCAGCGATGAAGAAGGATCAATAGTTCCACTCAGTATATACAAATCCTCTTTTATCATTGTGCACAATGTGGGTACGGAACTTTGGTAACCATGAACCACCTTATCAAAATTTGTTTCACCACAACTAGACAAAACACAGTTCTGTAGAAGATCGCTAACCAGTTTATTCTGCATATTCTGATACTTCGTTAAGACTTCTGATTCAGGATAAAGAAACAAAAGTTGCTGTATGCACTGAGTTTTAAACTCCATTTGTTGTTGTAAAGCATTAGTACTTGTTTCTTCTTGACTTTGCAGTCTATTTACTAAAAATCGTCGAAGATGCAATCTCACATCATCCCACAGAGATTTCACATCCATAGTTGAATCATCCTCAATGGCATGAAGGGAAGACGTTAACTCAAAAGACATCCCACTTGGAGTACAGGGAAACGAGACACCACACTGACTAGAGAGATCCAGAAGGAAGTGAAGTATCATTTCTTCTTGATTTTGCTCATTCTTCAGCAAGCTTTGCTAACAAAGGTAAATCAGACAGTATTTTAGAAATCTTTTGTTAATTCTGGTTCATAAAATGAACAGCTTCATGCTAGAGTACCAACTGTTTCCAATGCTAATTCTGTTACCAGCAAATAACAGACTCAGAGAAATTGCTATATAAACAACAGACATAACAAAGCCTGTTTTCCCATGGATTTATGCGCCAATCCATCTCCTTGTCTACCTGCTCCAATAACTCACATTCCTCTTCCCATCTTTCTTACATCATCAACTTCCTTTTCTCAGTCAAATCTAACCCACAATTCAAAGGAAAGCTTTGGAAATTCCATTAGGTAAGCCTTGACAGCCTATTTGTTGTGGTCCACACACATCTTTGAAAGAAAATAGTATGAAAAATTCCTCAAGATTTACACAGATAATGACAGGTTTTGCTTACAAATCCAAGATGGGAATTTATAAAATGAAACATTGTTGAGTTCTATGTTCTGGCTCAGCAGGCCACCACCAAAAAGGCCATTGGAAGGATAAAATAATCTTCCCAGGACCCCTTAAAGAACTAAAATTGAAAACTTGTTAAGAATTGAACAGGCTTAGAGCACACAGGGCAGAAGAATAAGAAGCTGTGTATCCTGTCAAACCAAGATGCAGACTGGTACATTAACAATATAGCAACCTCTGAATACCTCTCAGTTATATGGGTTGAGTAAGAAGGAAGCCAGTTAACAAAGCAAGTGAAACCACCTGGATGCATGTGCTGTCCCTACTTCATCTGAGCCTGAAGAGCTCCCTCTTGGTCCAGGGACAGGATCTCTGACCTTAGATCTGCTTCAAGTTCCAGAAGCCATTCAGCAAATAGCAGACCCTCTTGTCACAGCTCAATGCTTCCTACTTGGCCCAGAATGACACAAATTTAAACACCGCTATGCAGCTTTTCTTAATATGTATGATACGAATCATTTGCATGAATAAGGCTTGTCCAAAATATGAGTAGAAGACAACCCCAAAGTCCAATGGCCACTGGACACCAAAATCTCCTTCCTCTCTCAGAGTAATAAAACTTGACTATTATAAACCCATTTCCAACATCCTCAACATTCTTCCTACTGCAGGTTGGCTTTGGGCACAGTCCTAGGCTCATCAACTTTTTATTTGTCAAGACCTGCTCTCGATCCTCCACTATAAATAACCACAGATTTTCCCATCTCAAGAAAATTGAGTGAAATTGATGGCACTCTTGATTTTCTAGGTTTCAGGAACCAAGTAGGCAAGCTTTAGGTGAATCAGCATCTAGAAGCCCTCTCATTTGCTCCCTTGCCTCCTATGGCTTCTCTCCAACAGAGAAAAGCATTGTGGCAAATCATGTGATGGTAGCTCTTTTCACTTATGTCCTTTGCCTGGGACTCCCAGCTATACTCCATCCTATAAAGCATGGCTGGTAAAGGTGCCAACCTTGCACCTTCAGAACTACTGATTTATTTAACATATGGTATTTGAGGAAATTATTAATTTCTTTTCCCATTTTGAAAGAGAAAAATAAATCAAATTTGAGTATGGAATTCTGTAAATATAGTAACTTCCAAATAGAAAATATTCAATTTTTCTGCTGTAGCAAGCTTTTATCAATAGATAATTTATAAAAATACAAAAAAGACAAAATCTAGAACAAAAACTTCAGCGGGCTTCCTGTCCATCCACATCCCATCCCTCTCCCCTCCTGCTTATGAGTCACAAAAATTTTCAATATCAGAACTCCTATTCTTTGTTCTGGATGACTCAAACCTGTTGCATTCTTATGGGAGAAAACAAGAGTTTAACCTTCCTATTATCCTCTACTCTGGAGTGCTCCATGACAAAAATTAAAAAATAAAAGACTTGCACCACAGTAGCTAATTCTGACAGACAAAAGACAGAGAGCATGATTGCCTCCCACAAAGGAAAGTCTTAAAAATAATAGACTAACTATTTTTCTTTCATTTTACATCTTTATTTTAGAATGCTTCCTATGAATTTTTTTACTTACAAGCAGGAAACACATGTGGAAGACAGAATAACAAAGGAAATTATCAGTCAAATATCATCCTATAAAAGCATGTGCATGTGATAGAAGTATATACAACTAGTTAAAATCTTAAATCATCCATATTGATACGCATATACATAAGGCCGATTTGATTTTCTTTTATTATCTACTGAAGTATTCTATAAAGTTTTGCGGCCCCAAAGAGAATGTGTCTTGGTGTGTAAGCTGAAACCCTAATCACTAACCACTGTGTTGAATCACTAACCACTCGGCTCAGTCTCTGCAGGTAGACTCCTGGAGTTTAAAGGTGAATTTTTTTTTTTATGAATCACGCTCAAATACTACATTCCAAAATGAACAAAACAAGAGAAGCTGTCAAAACAGTGAATGTAACTGATGCCTTTGGGTGATGAATCCAAAATGTCTTCCAAGCAAATTCCTACTGCTGTTTTTGTACGGTTAAGCAGAAAAATTTTCATTCATGAAAGGCAGTAAGAATCTAAGTATTGTTTCAATCCCTTTGCAACTTAAACTAAAGCATTAAAAATAGGAAGCCTGCAGATGCCATCTTAGTGTTACTCAGAAAAAGAGCCCCTGAAGAGATCTTTGAAGCTCTGAAAACACACTGTCATCAAGTCTCTTTGAACACTGCCTATATTGATATAGGCTTTTTCATTTAAAAATTAACCTGTAGAAATACTTCAGAAGATGATGCCAAAATTATTCAGAGAAAAAGATCCAAATTAGTATCCAAAGGTTTTAGAGAAGTGTGAAAAGTTCTCTTATGAGCACAGTGAAGGGATACAAAAGGGTTAACAAAAGGACCTTTGTGAAGCCAACTGTAGATCCATCTTAAATTGCTAGCATTGTGTTTTAGGTTCACTTACTAATCATATGAAGTAAACTGTAGATTAGAAACTAACACTGTAGGGAATGTGGAAGAGAAGAGACTAGTAGGAAATGGCCCATCTTAGTTACAGGCCTTGGAAGGCAAGTAGGAGAACAAAGTGTCTGGCACTTTGTTGATATGAAGATAGCCAAGGCTGGGGAGCCGGTTGGTACCGGCTGTGCTGTTCTGACAGGGGAATAAGGGGGGTGGAAGCTGGAGGTCACCAAAAGGACAAGGTGAAGAAGAGGAGTGGATGAAGCAAACGACCCCTGAAGACCACTGACTCAAATCACTGAGCACGCGCAGTCGGGAGGGACTTATGGAAATGACCTCTGGAAACTAATGTTAATACGAAGCGGGGACAGGTTCTGCCTATGGATAGGGGCATTGGGCAACTTCATGTATAGGTAACACTTTGCT
This sequence comes from Egretta garzetta, assembly GCF_000687185.1. Lineage (NCBI taxonomy): Eukaryota > Metazoa > Chordata > Aves > Pelecaniformes > Ardeidae > Egretta > Egretta garzetta. The sequence goes on from NW_009258795.1 coordinate 985,498, forward strand.
GCATATGAACGGGGCAAGCTGCCGCGTGGAGGTGCGCACGGCTTTGGTGGGACGGCCCCCCGTGCTGCCCCGCGCTGAATCACCATACCGACTGTGCAGGCTGGCAGGTTGGGGGGGGATTTTCCGCATGTCAACAGGATGTTAGTGACAATAATCTACAGGAAAACATTTGCGGCCTATCCACTGGTCTACTAGCTGCTATAGCCTGCCACCTACCATATCAATAAACAAATCCAGTAAGAAGATTTTGTTAAAAAAAGATTTTGTCATTAGTTTAGCAGGAACAGAATTTAATGAAGATGCATTCATGTACATATTCAGCTTTTAAATGTTTAGACTCACAAAACAGTATACACAATAATGAAATTTCACATAATTAACATTTTCAGGCTTCATGAAGAACCTCTCAGCATTTCCATGAGAGTTCACAAAAACATGAGAATACCACACTAACAATACCTCTAAATACAGCACCTCAGCCAAAGCATATACAGAACTTTGCACAATTTTTGTAATGGTTCCAGCAGCTTAAAAGATAAACAAAATCCCTAACAAAATAAACACACATAATAAGGGATAACAATGAATATAAGTATTGTCCTGAAGTAGAAGGAAGGTTACTATTATTGAAGATGTATTATATGATACTTAATTAAAGGCTTGCAAGTGAGAAATTAAGTCAAGCGAGTAATTAGTTCAATGGATGGAGATACACATTTAAGAAAGGTCAGATCATAATAATCTCATTAATGCTGAATATTATTGAAAATAGTTTACTCCAGACCTGTTTATGGAGCTAAAGATTATCTGCTGCAAGTATAACTTCTTACAGATGGATTGCCTATGCTAATACGTACACACTTTTCATCTGTGGTCTCATCTAAACAACAGGCTGGATTATCTAAGAAGCCATGCGCCTGGAAACAGTGATGTCCAAGTTCCTGAGCTCCACAGATGTTTTCCTGATAAGCTGTGCAGAACTGAGACTTTAAGGCTTCTCACACTTTGCTGTCTGTTTAGCAGCCTGCCACAGAGCCGTTCGCAAGGCTTAACTGGACTCAAAGGCCCACAGCCAGACTGTCATGCAGTCGGTAAGCTCCTGGGAAGCCGAAGAGCTAGAAAGCATATTTTGTATAAAATATACCCGAAGTATTCCAGAGTTGGGGACATTTTTGGTGTTTCCCAAACAAATGCCGCCACCTGGTGTTCAGGTATATGGCTTGAATAGACCTTGGAGAAGGAAGAAATCAGGGAATGGCCACAAGTCAGTCATCATTGCCATGCCCTCTTCTGAGGGGCGTTAAGTAAGGATCTAACTGGACTAAGAGGAATAACAAGACTTTGTAAATCAGCATTTTCTGGCATTCTCTCATTTTGTCTAGATCAAGTATGACATGTAGCAGTCTCTGACGCCCTTGAGTAGGCTGATTATTACCAGCAACTTTCATACTGATGACCTGTGTTAGGAGGGGACAAAATCAGTTCTCCACGACATGAACATTAAAGACCTGGTGTTTCTAGAGATGACTTCCTCATTTGACACAGCTTAATATCCAGTGGATTCAAGGGAGACTGAAAGGTCAACAGCCACTTTTAAGAGTTAAAATACTGACAGGCGATTTGCTGAAGCTTGAGCTCTACCCAGGAGATAGTCCCGAAGGAGAAAACACTCCATTTCTGCACAGCAGTTTGGCTCTGCCAATACAGCCAATCTTAACCTAAAAGTGTTCATGTCCTACAACTGAACCATGACATGGAAGTGACAAAGAACAATCCACTGGGTGCTGTTTATTTGTTTTGACAGTCATACACATGTACATCAGATAAACACACACACACAGTTTATATATCAACTTGCAGGCTGTCATTTACTGAGGTATCATCCTTCACTTACCTAGCCAATTCAATTTTCCAGACTTTGATTTCCACACATATATTCTAAGGTTAGCTTCTAATAAAAATTCTGGATAAAAATGCCTTCTAAAATGATGGAATCTCTCACTGAAGTGAAATTTGATTTCTGGTTATGTCTAGTTGTGCAACTTGCTAGGACAATGTATGTAGCTCCCACATTTCTAATCAGAAAAACTAGGTAGGAAGTTAACGCTTAAATAACGCATAAAGGACAATAATCTGTATTAGATAAGTTAAATTCATATTGATACAAGTGAAGAACAAGCAGTGTAGACAGTAACTTCAGGTGTTTTTTACCAACATGTGTTTATAAAACACTCCTAGCAATGCTGAACATGTGGTAGCATTGTGAAAAGATTTTGTCCCAAGTTTGTCTATTTAAGCCATGATAAAAAGGAAACATAACCCCTTGCTGCAGACATAAAAACAGTACTAAGCCTTAGAATAAAATTTCTGAACTGTCCTCACCACAGTGAGGACTGAAATAACTAATTAACCTCAAGAAACCCAAACCCCACCATCATATAACCAACTTTCCCAAACATTAAAGTCTGTAGTAAGCAATTTTTACCAGGGTCCTAAGGAATTCCACCAGCTCTCCGTGGTGCGTGGAAGAAGGTCTGAGAGAACTAAAATTGCAGTTGCTTAGCCACTGAAGGCAGTCGGTTGTGCTTTGCAGCATTTCATCGGTACATATTTCATTTACTTCTGATTGCAGGTCTTTAAGACACTGTTCTATGCTAAAAAAACACAAGAAAACAAACAACCAAATATCACAGGATTTTTTCATGACTTGGAGATAAAAGCATTTTATATATTCCATATTTTAAAAAGAAAAACTTCTTCACATTAATGTAACACTAGTCCTTCTTCTTCACAGATTAAATTACTCTTACAAAATAAGGCTTGAATTTGCAGGATTAAAATTTAAATACAATCGAGCTAGAGCTAAAATAAATTTCCTGCAGGCCAGACTCTGCCATCCTCAGTGAGAATTGCCTCACTTCTCAAACAATCTTGTACTTTTTAATAAAAAGTAGTTAGTGAATAGGACATCATCCAACCTAAGATCTGGTCCTTGGGGCTTAATGAGCTAAAGCAGACAATATAAACTTAATCAACTAACATATTCAAAGGTGCATGCGTCATTTTGCTCCTTTAGCGATCAGCAGTTGTTTTATAATACATAACAGGTATTAACAAGTTTTTAAAGACCCATTGACATCACAGAAAATGCCAAAAAGAATTTGAGTCAGTTGTGCTGAGAAAGCAGATCTTTTCTTTCCTGTTTTTGTCATTAGAATATATGAAAGAAAACAGTTTGTTTTCAAGGAGTTTATCCACTCCTTAACATCCATCTAGAATCACAATCCTGTTTAGGAAATCAAATGTGGCTGGTATGGTTATTACAGGGATTTCAGTTGCAAAAATAACAAGAACAACTGAAAATCCAACATGATTTTATTTCTGTTTGTGTTGACACTTGCATGAAACCAAGGAAAAATACAGAAACAGTCTATATCTTTTCCTACAAAAATACCTTTTCAGTATTTCAGAACTATTTTTTTTTAAAAAGCAATGCTTAATATAGTATATAGTTCCAGTTAGAAAAATAGTATTGACTAGATCTATGCAGATCTAGGTTTAATACAAATAGAGCCAACAATAAGATTGACACTGGTTTTGATTTATTGAAGTGCAAAGTGATTGTCACTACTATCTGAATTTTATTTTGGAGTATATTAGTTATTCCATTTATGTTCTTAAAGCTCATGAGGGATGCAAGGTTTAACACAAATTAAATCTTAGTTCTTTCTATCTCTGTAGATTTACAGGATTAGACAAGACTCAGCTCTTTACATGTATTTCAATGTCAGATACTTTTGATCATATTGCTTTCTATTTTCATTATATTGACCAAACAACAAACTTGCCTACTATACTGCCACTTGCCTGTCTGTTTTATAAAGCTGAAGGATGGCTGTTTTGCTTTACCCACTTTCTAATGTTTTCTAACTTGACTAGTTTTGGCAAAAGAAGAGAAGAAGGTTAGAAAAGAGGACGGGAAGAGGAGAAAAGGAGAATGAGAGGAGAGGGAAGAAACTGGAAAACAAATCAAACCTTCACGTGTACAAGCCGTGACAAAAATACCAAATTAAAGACATCCAGTTTTCAAAAAAAAAAGGAAAAACTATTTTTTTTTATTTAATTAGCAACCTTGAATAAAGCTTTGAATTCTTCTCTGCATAACTTCTCTTTGTGGAAAGATTCATTTTCCATTAAATGTCATCTTTTTAGAGGAAAGTATTTTATTAAAATATAATCTTTTTTGAACATGAAATAAAAAAAAATCTTGAACACTAGTAACCCATATAAATTTGTAACAAGAAATCAATGATGAAAGGCCATTCTGCGTATCACCCACTGACTATACTTTGTCATTTAATTCTGCCTGCAGTACTATTTTCAGGATGTGGAAGAAGTATTTATTTGATTTCCTACTGGATTTTCTCCTTTATTGAGTGATTTGCATTTTATTCTTTTACAGATGTTATGCAATGTACCCTAAATTCCTACTAGCTGTCTCGTTCTGATCAACAGCAATAAAATAAATCAGTGTCATCCATACCTTTGGGAACTTAGTCTGTTAGTTTGAATTGACATTTTAAAAAAACAGTGGAAAAAAATAAGCAAATGATCACACTAAATTAAGTTCAGAGATAAACAGTAGTCAGTGTTTTCCTTTTATTTTTAAGTTACCTATAACAAGCAAAAAGAGAGAAGTATATTTTTTCTGAGAATGCCGTAAAGACTTATCAGCTGTGATGGATTTTGCTTTGTACCTTTTGTTTCTTTAAAATACAGTACTAAATAATAAGCTGAATATGAAAACTCCATCAACTACAATTATAGAATGCAAGGATCGTCATAAGAATGTAAGTGCAGGAGAAGTGTAGCATTTTGAAATCAGAAAATAAATACATAGTTTCTAAAACGATGACTATATAATTTCTAAGAAAAATTTCATTACAATAAGTAGGTCATTTTGAACAGATTATTTTCCCATATTTAATTGCATTCATTAAGAATTATGGGTATGTTTGTTTTATGCTTAAAAGATATGAAGTAAACCATTCAAAGGGTATCCACTCTACCAAAATGAAGCCACCACATTTTACAGCTACTTTATGTTCAGAAACCAAATTCAGTAACTACAACTAATGCTAAAAAATATAAAAACTTTTAGAATTTAGGAATACACGGGTGCCCTGTAAAACATTTCTATACAATTGACGCAAAAGTCTTAAGACCTTCCTGAGCATGACAGTTCAAAATGAAGTGCACCAAAACAAGCATCTCCCTACCATCAAAGGACCTCATCAGGAGCACAAAGGACCTCCATGATAAACTATCTCCCTCTGCCTGTGGCCCGCTCAGGTTCCTGATGGGATAGCCCAGCCATGAATACCAGTCCTAAACTTGACAAAAGATTGGCATGCATCTTTTCAAGTTGTGAAACCTGTTCTCAGGACTCTGAAACTGAATGCCTTGTTCATACACCTTGACTCCCGGGACACTATCAAAGGCTTTTATTGTGGTGTGCTGATGTGCCTCATTCAATCATACCCAACAGATTACAGCACTGTGCATTGTAAAAGGGACTACTGTTGTTAGTCTGTGCCAATCTGCTTCAGTCAGGAACCAGTTCTTACACTCATCTTTGACATAGGAATCTGTGTGCAAGCCAATAAACTACAAGCTATGAATAGGCTACAGCCTTCTCAAGACCAGATATTTTGGTAATTTGTCCCAGCACTGATAAGGGGATTAGGTGGATGGATTTCAGTAGCCCTCCCTGTAGGTACAAATCATGATAACTCTGTTCATTTCATTTAACCCTTTTATTCCAATAAAGTAAACACTGAATTAGGACTAAAACTGTTTTTCATTAAATAAAAATATTTTCATCCTGCTTACTTACAGCATACTGTAAGAAAACATGGTCTCAAAACCTTTTCTATTTCTTTTAAGATTTTTGTCAACACTTGTTACATGAACATGGTTAATGATAGATAGTTATTCCTTTACGAATGACATCGTTAAATTAAATATTTAGGAATATTGGTTGCCACTGAAAAAAAAAATTTAGTGTGTATTACCTGAGTTTAGAAAGCAACCATCTTAAATAAAAGACTTCTGCCGAATAGGATTAAAATTATTTTCACTATGTAGGCTAGTATTTAAAACTACAATTTCACATCAGTGTAGGGAGAATGAAACTTTGATTTCCTTTTTTAGAAAGGAAATTTGCTGAAGCTTTAAAAACTGTAAATAAAATATATAATTTTGACGTGAAAAATGTGCTTAATGTATTTAATGAATTTTATTCTTAAAAGTATTATTTAAAAAAGCCATATAAAATGCAAAATTCCTTTTTTTCCTCCAAATAACAATTTTTCAGTAAGGTTTAACTGCAAATATATTTTAGTAAGATCAGTGCAATAAATAAGCTCCTTTTTTTGAACAAATTGAGGCATCAACCCAGATGATGTCAACTGATGCTACACACGTACAATGGGAGCATAAATTGTCTTAAAATCATGTGTAGTCAATGGAAAAATACAACCAAGTCTGTGTGCAACCCTATCTAAATGAGGAATACAAGATCTGGCGTACAACAGGGAAATCAGACATATTTCAGTACTTAATGTTTTTTCCCTATTTACTATCGTTAACTGGTTCTGTGTTCCATATATATGTTTTCTGGAACTCTAAAGCTTAATGATAAGCTGAGGCATACAGTTTATGTTTCAGGTGCTCAGGTACCAAAGCTGAATCTAAACAAAAGGTGCTTAATTCTTGCATTGGAAATTAACCTACTGGTACTACATTAGAACAGCTGTTCCTGGTCAGATGGAAGGTCTCCGTGTGTCTCTGCCAGTGGTCATTATGAGACACCAAAGAAGAATAAAAAAAAAACCAACCAAGAAAAAAAAAAAAGTTAAGATTCCTCAGAATATTTTCATCATCTCTAGCAGTTTGTGACACAAGGTACTTAAATCAGATAGTGTCCTGGTATTTCATAGAATCATAGAATGTTTTGGGTTGGAAGGGACCCCCAGAGGTCATCTAGTCCAACCCCCCTGCGGGAGCAGGGACACCGCCAACTAGATCAGGTTGCTCACAGCCCCGTCCAACCTGGCGTTGAATGCTTCTAGGGATGGGGCCTCCACTACCTCTCTGGGCACCCCCTGCCAGGGTTTCACCACCCTCATTGTAAAGAATTTCTTCCTTTAACAGCCCTCAATTTTTCTTCCATAGATGATTCCGCTTTTCTTTGTACCTGTGGAACTGTTCACACTTAAACAGAAAAAAATATTCACCGAACCACTAAAAAAGAAGTAGAAAATAAAAGCTCAAAGAAAAAAATAACCTTTCTCTGTAGCAAAGAAATCTGATAGTTGTGCCCATATGGATTTTTGTAAAACTGACTGATTTTTCAAGAAAGAAATCTTTACTCTCATACAGAGAGCACCTTGAGCCTTTGTGGGCACATCGATGCTTGTGGTTAGTACGACTGGCATACCATTATGCCAGTGAAACTGATTTCACTGAAATACCTTCTCCTTCTTGAAAGTGAGGGTATTTTTTTAACATGCTAAGCAAAGTTCTGTTATGTTATCTGTAGCACGTCAATACCATTTGGTAAGTCCTCCCACTGCAGAGAGACAGTTTCAATTTCAGAACTCCTAGGTGGTCTTAATTATTAAGTTAATGACAGTTTTTAGGAATAACCTAATCACGTGGAGAGACTGCTTTTTAAGTGGCTGTATCAATGGAAAAACAGTTATAAACCAAGTACTATAATGGAACCGATAGTGTAAGCACTGTCACACCGATACAACATTATTTTGAAAAGCACAGTATCAAAATGAGGGTTGCTGTCTCCACATATCATTTTCCATTGCCTAAGATTACTACGAGTAAGTTGAAGGATGATCTTCTAACTACTTTCAATTTCTAACAAGCACTGTTTCAATTTATTTCATATAGCATATGGAACAGCCATAAAATGACAATGAGATTGGTTAAATTAAACTGCTAAGCTATAAAATGAAATTATCTTTAAGCCTCATGTTACTTATGCTTAAGATCATCATATTCATGGAGACCTGCTTTTAGAATCACGGTTTACATGTCTTTTATTAAGAACAGACAATTTGTTTTAAAAGTAATGAAATAATTGTTTCCACTGTTTTTTGAAGACAGAAGCACTAACCTAATACTACTTTGTTGTTATCATGTATATTCATTAAAAAGCTTGACTGCCAAAGACACAGGGCATTTTATACAAGATCAGTCATACCATTTGGAAACCTGTGTGTCAGAGGACCTGTTGTACACTTACACTAGTAAGAAATCTTTGAGAAAGACTTTTACCAATATAATTCCCACAGGCATTTTCCTTGCTATGCTTTCTCCCATGTAGAAACAAACATTTTGTTTTATTTCAAGAAAGGTGACCTGCCAAAAAGGAAATACTAAGAAAACTTCCCATGATCTACAGACAATTTCATGAGGTCATTGCTGATGCCTCAGCACTACTGTGTGTTAATAAACAGCAATTTAACTATAAACATAAATAACTTATTTTCTAGTAACTATTGAAGTGCTAGATACAATCAAACTTAAAAAAAAAAACAACATAAAGAATCATGCAAAGAATGTTTTGATAACTTTATCTTGAACAGAACGCAGAGGTTTTACCAAAAATGTCCATTTATCACATTGCATGTTCCTGCAATGCTTATGATAAGCTACTGTAACATTCCTGGTACACTGTATCTCTTAGGATTTCTAAAATTCTGGAAAAAATGAGATTGTTATAGATCCAGGCATATAATGTTTATGCTGCTCCATTCTAGTCTATCTGACCGTCAGCTCCTTCTTTCTGGCATGTCCATTTTCTTATTCTCATTAACCCAACTGCATAAAGAGACGAAATTCCTTTTTATATTTTATGTCCTTTACAATGGTGACCTTAACGGCAGGTGAGAAAGCTAGAAGGTAAAGCTGCTACTTCTAATAATAGAGGTTTTGTTATCACCTCATGTTTGTGTGTATGTTAACTTTTATTTTTCGTAGTTTGACTGTATTATTCATATTTTGTATCTAAGTTCTATTCAAAATAAAATAAGACCAATGAGAATGAAGTTAGACATTATTTTGTAAGCAGCAATACAAAACTGATGGAAAAACTGACTACAAAAGCTTTACCACTTTAGAAAAATGCTGTTAAGACAAATAAGGCTAGATACTTGTTTTTTAAAACCAGCAATTCTTTAAAATATGAGTCTGAAAGTTACAGGCTTATTATAAAGCTAAAAGCCTTGAAAAAATTCACTTCCTCAAGTTCTTTCTATTGTAATCTTGGACCTTAAGACATAAAATAAAAATGCAGTCCCTGCCTCGAGGACTTTGTAAGCTACTTCATGTGTCTAATTTAGCTACTCACAAAACACATCCACCGAAACTGTAAAATAACAATACCAGTGAAACCTGAAAGAAGCAGAATAGTGATGACTTTGCTGCACCTCGGCAAGAGGAACTTACTCAACAGCTTAACCATAGGAGAACCATCAGTTCTAACTGAATGACTGCCTACCTTTAGTTTCCAACCTTGTTTTAAAGACTTGAGGTACTTCAGTCCACAAGATGTAAGCTTTGCCCTGTTATTTCAGAAGACTGGCAGAGAAACACAGGAGTCCCCCAACTCCATTGACCATTGATAACGATAGTGAAAAATAATAGCTAAAAACCCACTGCCTCCTGTATCCTCATATGAAATGAATGGGGATATTTTGCAATGCAGTAAAAGATCTGATATGGGATTCTGTAGATGTACATGACAGCTAACCAGCTACCTAAGATACTGACACAATGATAACCACTGCAGATTGGAGTCAAGAAACTGTGTGTCTATTAAAATAGCCAATCTCCAAGAAGCTCTGTGCTGTCCAGCTGCTGGTATGGTGGTGAGAAACAACAATCCTGAACTCAGTGATCATACACAAAGACAACACATGCTGAATAGGAATAAAATTACATTCCTTTATCATTTTAATTATTCATTCTTAGCAATTAGTCCAGGGTAGACAGACACTCTTTAGACAAAGACTTTAGTAACATTATTCTAGTATCTTAATAGGTACTAAATTCTTAACTAAATACTACAGTAATGCACTTGTACAGCAAGCAGGTTATATTCATGTAGAAGAGTCAAATTCTTTTTCAGAGGTGTGATACATATTAGGTCCGAGTAAAACTGATGAAATTATCGATTTTATTCCTCTACTATTAGCTCTAATTTTAAATTCTCCCAAATACTCAACCACTTTTAGGATTTTGGGCACAGATGCCAAGATTTTCCTAATTCTCTTGAATACCAAGAAAGTGAGGTGTAGCCACTTCCTGAAAATTCCTGAGAGGAACAAGCCAAGATTTTCTTCAGAATGAAATAGATAAAGGTAACTCTTGCAGCACATCTCACTTTAAAATCACACTCCAATTCTGATGCAGGAAAATGGAATGAGATAGCAGTGCTTAATACCCTGTTTGAAACTCCTCCATCCCTTCGCTGTGAGGTATTGACAGTGGGAAGTATTTCTATGCAAATCAGCAAAGTTATAATCAACAACTGGAAAATGCCATACTGACATCCTTATTGAGGTACTTGCCAGACAGTCCTATTATTTGCAAGTTAAGGATCTTGTTATTTGCTCAAATAATGATTACAATTTATATTGACCAGTTATGGGACAAGATGCAAGACTGTAAGCACTTATTAGTATTGACCTCAGTGGAGCCCTTGAAGGAAGACCTTCATCAAAATGCCAGATGACTGAATTACTGTTAAATAGACAGAGGGTCGAGTTGAAGTTTATCAGACTGAAGTCAAATTAAGCCTTTGCAAAAAGCCTTACAAAGATATAGTCTCCAGTGTATTGTGGAGATACAATTATTAGTAAATCACTTTGTTGAAATTTGAGTAACTTCAACATCTCTGTTGAAGAAGACCTAGAATACCTTACATTGTCCTACAGGCAAGTAGAATTTATCACCACTTTATCACTGCTAAAAGGCAGCTAATCACTTACTGAAGAACTGAAAACACACAAAAAAAAAATCAACTGCTGAAGAGATTTCATGCTTACAATCACTTTCAAGTTATGCACTATAAGCTTGGTGTCAAGCTTTGTACCTATTTTCTGTCTCAGTTGTATTCAATATCAGCTGAAAGTTTAGTTCTGTGGATAGATCAAAAATTAACTCTTACTAATTTTAATCCTCCATATTAGGAAAAAAAAAAATTAAACCCCTCAGTTTTGATAAACAGTAAAAGTCAAAGCAAATGTGAAGGGAATGACTGAAGACAAATGGCTGTCCTGATGAAATTATGAATACAACTTCATGCTTTAGAATAACCCAGGACTAATATTTTATATAAAACTGGCCGGCAATGACAATGGTTTTGAGAGTTCATATTCACCTGCCTCTGTAAACTGCTGTAAAAATAAAGTTAACATTCAAGTGTGATAAGAGCTCTGTTATATGATAGTGAATGAATGAACAACTTACTTCCTTAAAACTTGCAAATAAAACAATTTTGCACAGATGGCCTTTTTTTTGTTTTTTTTTTTTTTTTTTTTTTTGTTATAGCACCAAATAGAATTGGTACAATACAAAAATACCGAAGGTAATTCAACTGCTGGAAAGCATATCTGATTTGTCGTGTCACACAATTTTATAAAAGCTATTCAGTTGGAAGGCAATAAATGAGCATTCAAGTGATTTACACACTTCTGGATCATAATTTTTTACACAATGTTTTATTTTTAAAAATATATATATGCTGTATACTATTATGTTTATTCTCTGTGGTATAATAAAACCATAAATCTATCTGATGAAAAATGGATTGTATTCCAATTGTATCACCGTAGCGCATAGAGCTGCTCTTATCATACCACTTACAAAGATCAATGGTAACTTGAAAATGATTTCATTCCATGCTACCTCTAATATATTAGCAATAAAAGGACTCTTTTTAATTTAAAAGTCACATCAGCTGCTGTCCATCTTCTTTTAAACTCCTCTCCATTTCTGAAACTGACATATTACAGGAGCAAAATATCACCTGGTAACTACAGGGGTACTTTCTGATTTTCCTTGTGAAAATTAGTTTAAAAACTAGCGTTAAGTGTCTACTCAGCAGAAATACAAAGCTTTTCCTGACATGCACTGCTGTGTACCACACCCTAATCCAATTTCCTCCTCTCCTTAGATGTAATACTGTTTGGATCTTATGAAATTTACAGCAAAAGGCCCTTCTAATCTGTAGGACTATGTGCCTAAGATGGGGACAATCAGCCTTCTTAAAAACATACAAACAGTTCCACTGTGATGATGTTAATGTAAAATGTAACATAGAATGTTGCCTGATATAAAGTACCATTAAAAGGAACAAACAGCTGGCCTGCTTTCCCATAGCCAAAAGTTTCTCAACCAGCGGCACACATTTTACACCCATTAAAAACAATAAGAGTAGTAAAGCATGCATTCCAAGCACTCATCTCGATAATAATTTTTCTAACTCTCATGCTGGCTCTGCATAATGATGACAATGTCACTTTTATTTAGTAGTTGAAGAGATGACAACACATTTGCCAAAATGCTGATGCTGTTTTTTCCCAGGTATATAAGAACACGGCAACTCAAAACATAAGTACCTGTAACTGTGTTATGACATCAGCTAAACTCCAAGTATCTACATTTCAGTCCCATATTTCCCAGATCTTCACTATCATGGCTACTGGGGGATTATTACTATCACAGCTACATTCGTAAACACTAAGTTTTTAAATGAAAATGTTCAAAATGTCAGATATGAGCAATACAAAAAAAAAAAAAAAAGCCTGAAAATGTCTCAGCCTGGCATAAGCAACATAACATTAATTCAGAGATGACCTAAATCAGTTTTCAATGAGACACAGCAATGGTTTATCTCCATTCTTCAGGAAGCTGTCTGGGAGCAGACAAAGACCTCCAAAATGGAGGACCAAAATGCGGGCTTCATTAAAATTGCAGTGTCTCAAAACATATGTCATGAAGGGCACTCTTTGATATCATACAACTCTAAAATGTGCACTGTTATGCAAAGGCAAGCATTTTAAAAATTTAATCCAAAATTCTGCTATTTGTTATATTTCTGAATGTACACTTATTTTTTCTACAGGGGCAATTAGTTTATTTGCTTAAGAGCATCTTTCACAGACCGAAGTATTTTAAAGGTACTAAAGAGTTTAGCCACAAAAAACTGCCACCGGTTTTCAAATAAGGCACAAAACCTTAAGCTGATTTTTTTGTGGTCATGAAAAAAAATCTACATCAACAAAGAGCTCTTTCAGTACTCCGCTGTTTCTATAGCATTGATATTTGGAAACCAGTATGTTAGAAAAAAAGGGGACAATGAAATATATTACAAAACAAATTCTAGTTAGAAACTCTTCTATTGCAGCATAACAGTTTTAACTGAAATAGGTAAAATAATGGCTTACATAAGAAAGATTATATATATAAACTTACTTGCTTTTTCTACTTCTGTTAGAAATGCTTAAAGAACAAACTAAGTTCAAATTTTACTTTTTTTTGTAAAATTCTGTAGCTCTTTTAGTGAATAAAAATTCTATGTCATAGCTGTAGGAAATACAACTGTCATGGGAATACACATTTTCTTCCTCCACTGTCACACCTACTGCAATAATTCCTAAGATTAAGATGATTCAACTGTTAAAAATACCGTACAGAGAAAGACTATAGCACAAAAATTATATGGCATTAAAAATTTGTTAAATGCCCAAGTGTTCAAGGTAAAATTACTACTGAAATAATTATCAGAATCCTAACCTACAACTAGAAAAGAAAGAAGAGAAAAGCTGTGTTTCTTCCTAAATGTAATGACTTTCACTAATATTTTGGATACATAAAAAATACTCTTTACCTAGAAGAGTTCTTCTTTATTTTTTCATCAAGATCACTAATGATTTGTTGAAACTCCAATTCTCCAGGAAGGGCATTTAACAAACAGTCTAAATTGGAAGAATCAAAAGAATACTCTCCTCCCCATTCCATTTTCAGAATCTGTAAAACAGATACAGAAAAGTGGTTAAATAATGAAAAAAAATCAGACTATAAATATAAAAATATACAACATTTTGTTCCCTGGAAATACTTAGATTAAAAAAAAAAGGGAATTATAAAATCAGTGTTGAATAGTAAACTTCATGCATGCTTCTGTAGAGTTTACAGTGAGGGAGACCTGTAAAATAAAAGCAGAGATAAATTTCAGAATATCTTCATTGGTCTGGTTTAAAAGAGTAAGTTCTTTTATCTTAATCAGAATAGTAGCTTTCTTTTTTTTTTTTTAGATTTAGAAAGAAAATTCTCACTATTATACCTGAAAACTATATAAATAAATAAATACATTAGAGGGTAAATTTATTTCCTATGTGCTTACAATTTCTGTCCAAGGAGTAACTGCTTTCTGGAAATTAACCACATAATTGCAAATAACTAGAACATAAAAATCCAGACCAAAACACTATCGTGTACCAGAGAACAACTGTCAGCTTGCTTTGTGCACATTTTACTCAACGTATACTTTGCCAAAACACAGGTCAAGTCTACTGGCCTACTCAGACTAAGACAGTAAATCCCAGGAGTCTTCACATCAGAAGCAAAGCAGTAGCCGATTTATTTTTTTCTGGTTTTTGTTTTTTCTGTTTTCTCTTTTTTGAGAAATAACAAAATAGATTTTACAACCAGTGATGACTTGCTACCAAAGTTAAAGCAAAAATCACATTAACAATGGAAACTTTTTAATAACCAGTATATTTCATGTCTACTACTTAGCATTTAATAATATTTTTCATGTTGCAGCAGTAACATGAGGGACAAAAATAACTATTCAGACACACATGATGTTTGCTCAGAGCCCCGTCCAACCTGGCCTTGAACGTGACCAGGAATGGGGCATTCACCACGTCTCTGGGCAACCTGTGCCAGTGTTTCACCATCCTCATTGTAAAAAAATTTCTTCCTTACATCTAGTCTGAATTTCCCCTCTTTCAGTTTAAAACCATCGCCCCTTGTCCTATCGCAACAGGCCCTGGTAAAAAGTCTGTCCCCATCTTTCTCATCAGCCCCCTTTAAACACTGAGAGGCCACAATCAGGTCTCCCTGGAGCCTGCTCCTCTCCAGGCTGAACAACCCCAACTCTCTCAGCGTGTCCCCGTAGCAGAGGGGCTCCAGCCCTTAGATCTTTTCAGTGGCCTCCTCTGGCCCTGCTCCAACAGGTCCAGGCCTGTCTTATGCTAGGGACCACAGAGCTGGCTGCAGGGCTCCAGGGGGTCTCACCAGAGCAGAGCAGAGGGGCACAATCCCCTCCCTCGTCCCGCTAGCTAAGTAATAAATACACTACTTTTCTTAAAAGCAATATTCTTTTATGAAGCAACTACAGCGTCGGTTGGAAATTTACTTAGAGGCACTACTAGAAAAATAGATTGAGAGTTTTTCTAAGCGAACGGTCTACAAGACACATGTTCCAAATGAATGTCAAATTAAGATGCAAGGTCAGGATGACAGTTTTGGTCAAATATGAGTCTAGACCTACAAGTAGCAGAGCTGCACATGTTTTCAGCAGAAACGACACTACTCATTGTGGTTTTGCTTTTTCAAAACAAAGTTAGAATAAAAATGAAGGTCCTTTAGAGCCTAGTATCTCGCACCTCTGAATAAACAGCACAATACTACAAAACATTTCATGGATATATCATTTTCTTAAATTCTCAGAAGCTATAGAATACTCCTTTGCAACTAACAATTCAAAGACTTTCAACATTTTGGAATGCAGCTGAAACTCAGTCACGCTTCTGGTTAAGAAGTTTGGACGTAAACCAAACACATCACGTAACACACCGAGGGAAGATCAGTCTTTGAATATAAGGCTCGAAGTATCTTAACAGATGTTACTGCAATTAAAGACACTGTAATTAAAAGTAGAAGTTAAAAAGCACTCTCTGAAATGCTGAAATACTTCAGTCAGTTGTTCTGGCAAAAAAACAGTATGCCAACTTGGCAAGGTTCTGCAACCAATGGAAAAACATTAAACAGTGCTTTACAGAATTGAGATAAAAGGAATTCTGGAAAGACAGTTGTTCACTCATGTATACTTATACTCAGGCATAGTCACACACATCCATTCCCTTTTCTCTTCAGAAATATCTCAGAGTTTATACAGAATGTGAAGCTAAGGCCATTCAATAGCTACAACTCAAACCCATCTTTCATTCAATTATGCTTGCAGAACATTCAATGATTGGTGTAAAATGTACTGTATGATAGATACATGTAATGCAAAAATAGTAGCATCTTGGAATGATTCAGAGTTTTCATAAAGTAGCTGCGCAATCAAAATTTTGTATTTATTCCTAACACCCTTACAAGATAGCCAAAAGAAGCTTATGTTCCTCAGAAAAATATCAGTATAGTTTACAGACCACTTACTGTTTAAAAAATTCATCATATGAAAAAAATCACCTTGTAAACATGACAGCCTAGTTTTCATGTATGCATTCCTGTAAGACTTCTATGTCATACTTCTTCAGTTCACTTGTCAAAACAAGGTAATTATTCCTTTCAGTCTTGGTTTGTCGGAGAAAAAAGGAACATCTGATTATTCTGTTTTCAAATATTGGTTTAGGTGGTCAATAGTAACTTCTTATGAAAATCTAAGTATTTCCCTAATACACAACTATCATATGAAGAAGCAAAATAAAAAGTTTCAGAAGGAGAAAATAAGTACTTCAAGATATGAATTAATACAGCTTGAGCAGAACTTCTACTGTTATTTAGAGTAACCAGTGTCAGGACCCTGGGTCACCTAATAGGCTTTATCTGCTGGGTGACCTGGACTCTCAGTGGAACTAGAGGATGGGCATGGGCTGGCCAGGTCCCTCCCCTGCCACTGGGCTTATCCCCCTTCTCTCCTGGCCCTCAAAGAGCAGCCAGTCATTGCTGCTCCCTGATAGCCAGTGTGACGCAGACCCCTCCTCTAATGGCAAAATCCAACTTCTGCTAAGAAATACACCTGTTTCTTAAAATTTGTATTATTTGCAATAATATGGGGGAAGAACTCTGTTTTGAAACTCCAAATTCTTTCAAAGTATATTAGACAGTAATAACCCATTCCTACTGCAAAGGAGATTAATTTAACACTTGTTATTATGCTCCATAAAAAGTATCATCCCATCATCTTTCTATTTACTATCACAGTGAAACATTGTACGTTTTGAGACAAATGGTCTTAAAGAACCAGCTTCAGATGCAACTCAGCGTGTCCCTATCTGTAATACTTATAGTTCTTTTCAAAACATATTAGAGGACCATTCATCACCACTAAAACGATGTAGCTGTCAATTGGTTTGGTAGCTACTCCAGAAACTTAATCTATGTACAGTGTAGCTTAAAAAGAAACATTTTTCAGGTCTCTTTTGTTAACCCACAGTATCGGTGCAATTTAACTTCACTGTAATAATTCCCCACTCCTAACAAGCCTGACATTCAGAGCCAATTTTTATTTAAAACAATTAAGCCTGTTTGAAAAAAACACTATGAAACTTTCAAGTGGATACAGCAGATACTTTTTGCTTTTTCAATTCATAGTGTTTACCACCAAAGAGCCCTTTTTTCAATTTTTGTGTTTTCTTTTTTGATGTCAATCAAAAGGAAGCAATCTTCTCATAGAAGTCCTATATAAGATGATAGTTAGTTCAAATGGGATATTTCTTCATTCTGATACAAGTCAATAAATATAATTGTAAAAACCTTCCACTACAAACATACATGGGAAATTCCATGGGATTGCTCAGATTAATTTGTAATGTTTATATTTATTATAATAAGCATTTGTTATCAGACATATCATTTGTTGTGTGGACGTAAAACGAATAGATTTTTGTATGAGCACTTTTGTTGAATTTACAGATGCACAGTATACCTGTATATATGTATAAACCACAATATTTATAGATTCAAAGTTTAAAATAGTGTAGGTACGCAGCTAACAGACATCTCCCACTTTCTGACACAAACACTATTCTTTTTAAACATAAATTATGGGTCTTTCATTACACTGGGTAAAACATTACCAGGTCATGTTTACAGAATACAAATTCATTCCATCCTTTCAAGAAACTTCATAAATGTTGATGGATTTATTTATTGGTAAACACTCAGCACTGTTGCTCCTTTATTTCCCTATGGCACTTCAGCCAGCTAAGAGTCTTGTTTTGACTTCATTGGGTTTCAGATATCACAGGACAGTACCAACAGTGGAGATGTCAGGCAAATTTTGTATTATAGTTACACAGAACACCTTGGGGGGCAAAACCGAATCTAAATACAGTTTCAAACTTCAGTTCACCTGGAGTTTCCTCTAAATGAATTGCCTAAGTCTGATGGAAAATTAATTAGCTCAGCTGTTAGGCCCTTTGAAAAAAAAATTATAGTACATATGTGTTCGAGAAAATCATAGCAGAACTGAAGCGGGAAGTTTAAAGTTAGACATGGTTTCTCATAAGGTTTGATCCCACTTTGTTAAACTTCCAACTCAACTTTAAACTTCCATGGGTTTTCTAATGCCCTGTAAATACATTTATGCAAACTCTCAGTAAACTAAGAAGCCTTGTCCAGTATACCATTTCATACAATGCAGATCCAAAAAGACCTCTCTTTGAGCACTATGGCACCTACCTGAGAAAATTACACTGTAGGTTTTCAGAAGAAAGACAAAACAAACTGCTAAGGTTTCAATAAAATCCAGAGGTAGGCTTTTATATTCACACTACGCTGTATGAAACAACTGAAAGAAGTTCTCTAAACCTAAAAAGAATCTACTGCTTATGCACTGGCAGATATTTAATGGAACCAAAATTTATGAGGTGTCACATTCAGTAAATGACGTATACTTGGGGGGAAGACCTTAATTCCCAGGATTTCTAACCTGTAAAGACCAGAATATGAGGCAACATACAATATATTTATTCCAGAAGACTAGCAAATTAACAAGTAACAGTCTTATTTAAATGGACTCCAAATAATTTTAACAAAAATGGTTTGACGAAGATAGAGAATTAAATACCAGGTTTGTGTCTAATAGCTGAAGAATAAAAAAAACTCTTCAATTTCATTACAATAATTTAGCTTCCTGGTTTATTACAGAAAAAATGTTTTGAACGTATCATAACTTCTGTTATCCATCACAGCCAGCACACATGTGTAAACAAACCTCTTCAGTGAATTAAAAAAGGCAGAAAGATATTGTTTTGTTCAAATCACTGATTTCTAAACTAAGATTTGTATAAACCAAATCTCATTATTTTACAACACCACAATTCAGTCTTTAAAAAAAGCCATTCAAGAGTTAAAGAACTCATGACCTGTCATTAATTTCACTCAGTTAATGCCAATGTACTATTTTAGCTCTTATGTATATATGAAACACTTATTTCCAAATACTTCAAATACTACCTTTAGTGTATCAAGTTAACTTTTAAATAACCATTTATATTTTGAATTTAAACAATAACTTGTACATATAAAATATTTATAAACTATTACCCAATACATTTATTCATTTAGCAACATCTTTTTCCACATACAGTATTCCACACTTTAGCACAAAATGCTTTGTCTAAGTGTAAGCCAAGCACCATGGCAATCAAATTTTCTGGACTGCTACTTTACAGAAAATCTAAATATTTGAAAACTTACTTTAACATTATATGAGTTTTTACCCCTAGAGCTCTCCTTCCACCCATATCCAGGACAATAAAAGAAAATTGTTACCATTAGGACTGCTTTAAAAGGAGGATGTCAATGTACCCGTGATTTGAAAACAGGGATATTTCAAACTGCAGCATTATGCGCACAGAAAGCCAGCCAAATCATTGAAGCTTTTTTCCTGATACTGCTTCTTATCTTACAGGAGATATCTCTTTATTGCCCTAGCATCCTTACAAAACTAAAAGGGGATGAGAGAATTGACAAGATTTTTCATCACTCAGCTTACACTTTCAAACCACCATCTTAACAATGATTTCCTTTATCTATCTTTAGTTGCACAACTGTTCCCAGCCGCTTTACAGCACAGAAGATGTCATCTGCAATCGCACAGCAGGCAGCAACAGTGATGGCAATGGCTTGAGAGAATACTATTCAATGTGAAATTCCTACTGTTCTGGACTCCACATCGTCTGAATATTTAAAGTTTTTTTGGAAACCACATACAGATTACGCAAGAAATACATTTAAAATTCGTAATTTCTTGAGCTCTACCCTGACACAGTAAAAGCTTCTTACCTCATTTTCTGTGGTAAAAATCCTTAAAAAATTGTATCACTGTTTAAAATAAAGACTGGTAAAAGAAAAGGAGAAATAAAAAATTCTGTCTATTGAAGTACATAACCCATTTTTGGTTCTGCTAATAGGCAGGTATTGAAGATCTCTAAATTTTCCAATTTACCTTTCATATTCACCTATTTCTTACACTTTGCTGTAGCATACACAGCTTTTACAAAAAGACTACCATATAGTTCCAGTAAAATAACATTTAATGCATAAAAAAATAGTCTTCATGAGGGCTCTATTTACAAAATATTTTGAATGTCACAAATAACTTTGAAACAAGTTTTATTAAAAACATCTTGTAATGTTCCTCCTGCAGACTTTTTACATTTGCTGTTGTCATAAACTTATATTTAAATGTTAATTTTATATTCCTCAGTTATTATTCACCACACACATAACACATTTTCCTTTGTAACTTTCAAAGAGAGATTCTCAGTATCTATAATTAAATTTGTAAACTTATTGAACACACAGTTTTCCCCCCAAATTCTGCCACTGGAAGAGGCAGCAAATAGGACAGTGGGAATAAGATACAACACACAGTGGGACTGAAGAAACACAGTCCTCACCGTGGATGAAACAGAAAGCTGCGCCGTCTATCTAAAGCTGTAATATCAGAATGCAGTGCTCTGATCTACGGCAGCTGTAACAGCCATTCAATCATCAATACTGTCTCAAGCCTTGAAAAAGGACTGGATGTGTATCTCTCTCAGAAATCCTCCTATACTGAAGATCAGCTAATGCACATTTCTGAAAAATAGCATATGCTATTATTTTTAGTATCTGCGGGTTTTCCAAACTATATTGCTTAAGTCCTGTTTTCAAGGCATAGGTATATGCAAGAATTTAAAACTAAGATCCATGATTTCTCTCCACTGCCTCTCCCCCATTCTTTGAGTCACACTAAGTGAAATGTTGAGAATACAAAGCAAAGGAATCAGCACTGATTTTTCAGATTTCCTACTACTTGGGACTGGTAAGAGACATTCAAAGACAGGGAGAGAATTCTCATTTACATAAACTTAATCAAACACTATTGGTCAAAGGCAGTGACTTCAAAAGAGGAACATGCCATCTGGACTTGCAAAGAAACTCCTGAGGAGTTATGTCAGAAGAAAGGAATAAAGCATAACATGATTTCATAACCTTCAGAAGAGAAGAAATGGCCATTTTTTCTGAGTAGCTCTTGAGTGAAGCAGTCCCGTATCATCTTTGTCTCTCAGCTAGTCACCTCGTAGCTGGAATCCCACAGTGTGTAACATCCAAGATTCAACATT
>NW_009258795.1:1007282-1033667 GCF_000687185.1 Egretta garzetta
TTTCCCTACCTTCCCATTAACCTTTCTGGTTACTAAAAACGTGAGTGTGACAACAACTGTTTGTACACAAGTTTGCCTTTTTTCTTTTTTTTTTTTTTCCTTTTCTGGCTTTCTTTAGTACAGATAAAAGAAGGATTAAGACACCTGTTCTCACAGAATTCTTTTTTTTGTGCATGTAGTTCTATTATATTTAGTAAGGTAAAAAAAAATGGATACCTGTGGTGCAATGTAGCCTTCTTTAGATATTGTTTAAGGCCTTACCAAAAAAATTTTCAATAATCCACTTTTCTGCCATTGCCATATACACACAAACACAGCATAAAATCCTCTTCTGCCACTGTCCCCCATTAAGACTACATCAATCAATCTCATTGTCAAATGGATACGCCTCATGAATGATGGATGTTTTAAAAATACTCTTCAATTACAAAAATAATTACCAATCAGTAGACTAAAGTAATCACTAATGCATAGACAAGAGAGTCTTAGAAGCCTAGTTAGAAACACCTATCATATGCTTTCTTATCATCCTTTGGTTTTGACTAATGGTATTTGCCAAGAAAAAATACAATAACCTGAATAATTTCAAAATACCATCTAGTATGTAGTTTATTTTCTACAGCTACAGCTGAGGATTGTAAGTATTGAGTAAATTTTGCATACCAGTATGAGAAAATGTCCAAGACCAATAATTACTTTCCCCTGCAAGACTGCATGGCATTGTGTTTTTTCCTGAAGGACAAGAATATAAGACATCTCCTATGTGAGACTAACAGTGCATCTACTGCAGAATTGTCTTTCCAATTGTGGCAATAAGAGATGCTATTTAGGGATAATACGTGAGTTTTCCACTAGCTGTCACTTATAAACTCAGAAAGAAGAGGCAATACTTTATAAACCCCCAAATCCCTCTCAGAACTATGCTCGCAAAAACAACTGCTACAGCCTTCCTATCCTGCTTGTTGTTAATGTCTAAAATTGCACAGATTTAGAAGCACTGTACTGAAAGAACTAATCTTTTAACACACTGGTAAAGAACCTAATATATACCATTTTCAACTAAAAAGCTTACAAATATATACTAGCTGCTTCTATACTAGTCCATAAAAGCATTTTCTCTTCTTGTTTATTGGAAAAATCCTCCATCCTGACACAATACTCTTTGAGGACAATGGTATTTAAAGGAAAGAAATTTCAAGACCTTTGAGGTCTTACAGTTCAGTAGATCAGATACAGAGTTGTTAGAATTTTAGCAGGAACCAGCCTTCCAATGAAACTATTATATTTTAAAAGAATTACAAAAAAAAGTCTGTGACCATAGCTTTTAAAAGGTAGGCTGCCTTTCAATCCCTTCACTCCCGCACATTCTATTTTCTTCCATTACTTCTCAATTTAAAGCTGAGAGTTTGAAAAATGTCAATTTTATAAAAATGAAACATGGAAACTTTCCATAGAGATGTCTCTTAAGTGCATACAAGTTTATAGTCACAATCTTAAAGGCCTGGTTAGCAGTACAAATGTCATGGGTTTTTTTTTTTCTTTCTTTCCCCCCCCCCCCCCAAAAAAAAACTATTATTAAAGCTTCTTGCTAAATTCTACACAGGGTCATATGAAAGATTTCAGTAACAACTGTAAATGTCCATTAAATTTCCTTTTTGTTTTTTTTTTAATCTTTCATTTCTTAATTCAAAAGTTTAAATTAGTTTTGTGGTATAACTCAACCTGTAAAGGTTTAATGCCATACTGCCTAATGCTCAATACATCATTAAGATACTACAGCGTAATGCAGTCACATACTGCTTCTTATTCACCCATGATTTTCAACTTCAAAAGCACTGTTAGGCTCCTGTTTTTCTCTCCTTGAAAAAAAAACCAACCTGTAAGTAATGACACTCTACTTTCTTTTATCATGTACCCTGGAGTATATGTACTGGAATGCACACAGTCTAGAACATGTTAGGTATTTTCAAACTTGCAAGACAAAGTATTGTTTTAATAAAAAGCATCTGCTTGCTTCCCCCACATTCCACATCCAGGAGTATGCCATGGAAACATCAAGTCAGTCTCTCACCCAAACCTTCAAAGCAGACAACAGATCAAATCAGATTTGTCTTAAGGATGCAATTTCCATCTTTGAATTCATAAGAAAACTTCACTGCTCTTATTCCAAGTATACCAGCAAGTTCATGATGAAGCCCAAAAGAGGCAAAGCATTTTGGCTGAGGATACTTAGTTGCATAGAGGGTCTAAGAGGACAGCAAAGCAAGACTAAATAATCTTAGACTTCTGTATCAGTGCCTTTCAGAAAAAGGTTTTTCACCATGGCTTAAGTGACAGCAGTGACACACTACCAATAACAACATCTTCCTTGTCGGTGTCTGTAGCCTTTTCTTCTTTAAAGCAAAATAGTGGAATGTAGGTTAAAAAAAAATATTACTTCCTGCTCTTCTTTACACAAAACTCTATTTAATACGTTAATTGCCTTCTGATCTTCTATGCCTCTACTTCAACTTTTTTGTGTTCCTGCTTTTCAGTCTGCTTTCCAAATAAAATAGGGCTTATGCAACCATTGTCTCTATCTGTCTTTCTCCATGCTGTCCCAGGTACACCCTCTTCTCAATTTCAGCCAAGTTTTGCAAAGGGGTAGAAGACTCAGGCATGATTAAGTTATAGTAAGTTTCAGGAAAATAGGTGCAGAAATGGAAAAGAAAATCCCTGTAACTGACTCTGCTGAACTTACCCAGAATTTGTAATCCAATATAAGAGACAAAGCCTTAAAAGATTAGGTATTCCTAATTAAAAATGCAGTCGTGCTGTGATGCTGGAAAATGTGGAAAGTGATGACCCTAGATCCTTAAATGTCAGGGACAGGATGAGGTTGGTACTTCGCAAAGATGTATGACAAGCGTCGTCGGTCCTCCTGGTGGGATCACGACAAGCACACATTTCAGCATTCAGTGATAACAGCTAGTACCTTCTGTGTACATAATCCTTAGATTTGTGCTATCTGGAGGTCTCGGGAAGCAGGGAAAGAAAGTAAGTCTCCAAAGACTTTTTGCAAAAAGGAAGTGGATGAAAGTGTGAGTGAGAAATGAGTGCAGGGACTGCAGAGACACATAGATAAGGCACTTGGAAAACACCTTACCAAAAATGAGGATACAACTCTAAAAGGCTTCCTACTGTCTAACCGCAAGAAAATGAACGGATTGTCCTGGGATGATTGGATTGCACATAGAACGCTTGATGTTTGGCAGACGAATCCCACCTGGAATGCTTTAAATAGGAAATACCTCCGATGGGTAGAAGCAGAAAGGGCAACCTGATGGAGAGTCTCAGATGCTTTGGCACCATTTATACTAAACGAGTGTTTTCAAAGTAGTTTTAAGTACTGATGACTAACCCCTGCCACATCCAGGAGTGTCTGCTTGGCTCCTCTCCTTGTACCAAGGAAATAAATGAGAGGCTATCTGTGGTCCTTCAACTGACCCAGATGCATGAGTAACCTCAGCTGCAAGCTCTGTGTTAACAAATTGTACTCAAAATGAAATGTGAACGACTAGTGCAGACGGGGAGATCTCAGCACACTCAAGGCAGTGTTTTGAAACAATCATGAAAAATATTTCCTGACATCAAACCTCTTTGGAAAATGTCAGCTACTGCACCTAGAATGGTCTGGTGACAGAAAGGATGAGGACCTTGCCACAGCAAAGTCCCAAGGCAGGATTTCAAGGACACAAGTTACGATTAAATCCAGAGGTTCAGTTTCATCCAGCACTTCTGAAACCTGACTCAGAATGAGAACCTAAGAGAGTGGCACACAATATACCAGTCAGAAAGATGCTTCTTGGAACCATGTCACCTTCTGTGTCTGTGCTTCTGAGTAAGTTCTTAAAACATGAATTTGCATATTGCTGCCTTATGTTGCATAAGAAGTTGTTCAGAAACAGAGATGCAGAGGAAGAAGAAAACCAACAAAAAAAGTCAAGAAACCAATATGAAGATACGTGTGGGCTCTTCCAGAAAATTAGAAAATTGAGTGCCAAAAAAAAAAAAAATTAAGTGCCAAAACTGGAGAAGACATGAGGCTCTCATGACTATGACGTGGTTGAGAACAGCATCATTGTTGTACATAACTGAGAGTACCTGAAGCAATGCCAGGTGCGCACTGGCCTAAACATTAATCCTAGAATCATAGAATCACTTTGGTTGGAAAACACCTTTAAGATACCGGGTCCAACCTTTAACCTAACCCTGCCATCCCACCACTAAACCATGTCCCTACATAAAGTATGAGAAATGGAAAGGCATAACTGCAAGGGATACTGCCTTTACCTACTCTGTTTGAGAAATATTGCCATCCAACTCTCTCCCACAAGAATTTTACCTCTTTCAGCTGACAATAAAAAACAAATCCAGGTTGCTTAATAAAACCGTTGACTCAAGGACTTCTACCTTAGTCACCACTGAAGTTGGAAGACACGTGATAAATAACACAAAAAAATAAAAAGGATGATCTGGTTCAGGCTTATGTGTTCTTCCTTACAGAAATTCTTGTGCAAAGTTGGATAAATTATCAAAATCAAAATGTCGTTCTGTGACAAATGTTGTTACTCATTTTCTAGGTGCTTAAAATGAAACATAATCATGTTACATTTCTAAAAAATTGCCAGATGATTTGCTAATACTTGGCATATAAATAAGATCTTAAAAAGAACATAAAAGAGATTTTTAGATTGTACTATTTCTTAGTTTAATTAATGAATAGACAGTTTTTAATTACCAAAACAGAACAATGTTTCTTTCATTTTTACTTCAAAAGAGGGTTATTCAAGGCATTGTTTACACCTTAACTTAGATATATTCTTCTAAGTAAGTTTTCCAAGAGCTTTGTAATTAAGCAGTACACAATACAGGAAAGGGAGGAAGAGGGAAAGGGAGGAAAAAGGAAAAGGAGTTGTATATCCTCCTGATTTGTTCCTGTTGCTTTCATTTTTTTCCCCTTTTAGTTAACAGAATTCTTAAAGCCTACTTAAAAATGGTACTAAAAAGGTTGTATTTTGTCACCTTCAATTATATTGAATGCATTATTGACTATATTGTGAATATTTATATAATACTTTGCACATGAAATTATTTTAAATATTCAACTTTCTGTTCTCTTAAGAAATAGTATTTGACTACCAATGTTTTCAGTTTTCACTTTTTTTCAAAAAAGATAAAAGTCAGACACTGAGAGTAGTTTCTTTAGATACGGCCATTTTTCTTTAAAACTCCCTATATCACATAAGAAATAGTGCACTCCTACAAATAAAATTTAATTCAGTAAGTCATATACATTTTGCAAATAAACATCTTATAAATAAAATGTCATTGCTTTCTCTCTTCATAACCAAATGTTGTCACTGACAGAACTATCCAGTTACACCAGTTGTTGGCATTATGGAGTCTTTTCAATGATATCATGTTCTTCACTGCCTGCGTTCCTCACACCCAGCTGCAACTCTACTGAATACAGTAGGCTAAACGGGCACGCAAATCCTCAGAACCTCAGGTTTCTTGCCTAGCATTTTATTCTCACCTACCACAAACCACTATTGCCTAGACTTATGTGTTAGCCAAAGTACAGGTAAATAGGACAACAGACTATGGTTGCGATGCCATGAAAGATATAAAGTAAGGGTGTTATAGACAGCTCAAAACTAAGGTAAGATGTGTCTGTGCTGCACTTCTGAATACTGAAAATCCATTCAGACATAATCTGGGTACCATACTTACTAGGGAAGATATAAGAATAAAGAAAAATTAGATAAACTGTAACTTTAAAGAACTATTACATAGTTTTTAGAAAGACGATTAAACAGAGCAAACATTAATAGTTCACAAACGTGCTTTCTTAAACTTACATAAACTTACACAATTTCTTACACTTACACACTTGCACTTTGTTAAAGTGTATAAGTTAAAGTTCTGAAGAAATAAATTTTTGCAGCACTGATTGTTGTTTAGGCTATTTTATAAAGATACCTGTCTTAGTTCGTGTTCCAGTTATGTTATGTTCCAGTCAGGTAATTTCAAACACCTGAATAGAAGAAAACACAGGAGGGGGAGTTCTTAGCAAACCTGTGAATTCCACTCAAGTCACTACTGTGGCTTTGTATAGACTTTGTTATTTAGTAAAAAAAAATACAAAAATTATCTTTAATATTTCCAAGCCTAAGTGAGCAAACTTCCTATTTTTTATTCTGAGGTATATTTATGAAAAGTCTATTTCTGTTTGAGAACACATATACAGTAGAAGTTAAGTCACTGGGCTGAAGTAGCACAACAAAGGCAGAAAGAGTATTACTATTCCGAATGCCCTAGTTTGCCACATGTTTAGCAAAAATAGATAGTAACTACCAAGGAAAAGGAGGCCAAAAAGATATGTAAGTGGTTCTGAAAGGGTATTTGTTAGCTCTCAAAACATCCAGCTAGTATTTCCACCTTGGAATAGATGCTGTATGAGCCAGAGATCACTTCTGAATCTCAACATTTTTCACAGATCATCATATACTCTTGTACTCAAACCTAACTGGAATCACTGTCTGAAGAAGGAAGACAATACCATTCCACATGTAACTTATCTTGGCTTCCTAGATCACCCAGCAGTTTGCAGCCCATACCTTTTCAATCTGCAGGCCTATTTCAGCTTTGGAAAGCAGTGTAGTAAGTCACTTCCTAAAACTGTATACCCTCAAGGACATGGAAAAGGTGGAAAAGTTTAGCTAAAAGAGTAGAAAAGACAACTCTTGGCAAACTTTACTAGTACTTACCTTACTTATGTGGAAACTCAAGCTCCTTGTCCATTTAAACTTAACCTTCCAGCCCCAAATATTAATTCAACACAGACTGTAGTGTTTTTTGTGTTAGGCTTAAATTTTATTATTTCAAGTTCAGCTTTTACTGTAATCAAGACAAAATATATGATTTGACAAACAGAAAGTGTTTGTAGATAAAACTATTCAGGTCTTTTCCAAAATACACCATGAAATGTGGTAAGAACCTGCATAACTGGTGTAAAGAAGGAAAAGAAGGAGCAGATCCTCCATGGTACAAAGATAATGGGACAGTAACATTTTAGTAGAGAAATATACAAAATGCTGATATTTGTCATGAACTTTTTACTCAATTTCATTCATGTGACCTCTGAAATGTGGAATTTTATTTCACTTTGACAGCCTACCAAGATGTTTTAAAAATACTGCTTACTTAGTATAACGCCCTTGCTTTAAAAAAGAATTCTACTCACATTACTTGCCTACTTCAACAACCTTCTAACAGCTGGTATCACAAATAGGCAGGAGATTAGTGTGTTACTTTACCAAAATATAGCATTAGTTTCTAGGTCGAGTGGTTCTGGAAACAACAGCCACCACATACTAAGAAAACAAATCAGTCCTTTACATAAAACGCTGACAGAAATGTAAAGGGAAGATTCTCCCTTAGAAATCAAGAAGTGTGTCCAGATTCTGCTGACCACAGCCTCCGTAGAGGCCCACCAAAAGCCTTTGGTGACCTTTACCTCCATTTCTTAGGAGATGTCTTTAGGAAAAGATTCCAGGCCCCTTCCCTTACATTTCGCTGCATAAACCTTTGGGGGGAGGTGGTGGTGTGGAAAGCGGACTTCTGCTAATCACAAATACTAACATTAAATTACGATATTTTCTTTAAAAAAAAATAAAGCAAGACACACCTTTCCCACAACTGAAAGCCCTGCACTAAAAATGAATTATAGAAGGAAAGGCGTCTCATCTGATAGCTGAACTACACATTTCAGAAGGAACTCAGAGACTAACCTATGCCAAAATGTACATGTATGTATTACACTTGCAGTAAAAATACTACATTGCATAAATGGTGAAATGCATTTCTCTTGTTTATATTAGGAATAAAACTCAGTACCACTATTACACACTAACATAAACAAGCAATGAGGAATCTGAAATTGACTCTGGAACTATGCAAAATAATTCACATTCACTTTTGCCAGGAGCATCTCCTCTGATCTGCTGTGTTCTGAATCTCTTAACAAATATCTTATCTTCTGTACCTGAAAACCCTGTAAATACTGAAATGCTAGTTTTGAGTTTATTGCTTCTCTCTCCTTGCTCTTCAGACTAATTCCACAGGCAGACATTAGAAAACATAGCCCGATCCAACTAACCTCCCCTTTGATGACAAGGAGACAGAGATGGATTCCAACAGAACAGGGATATAGTCAAAATGATAAGCATTTGGCTAAGTAACGTGGTAAAATCTGCACATTCAGGAAGGGCAGCTCTCCCCCAGCCCTAACTAGCCTAGAGTAAGTCCACACAAACTGTAACCTGAATTTTAAATTTTATTCTAATTAAGTATTATATAAACTTGTGTTATTTTTTTATTTCTGCCCTTGCAATTACTTGTGCACACAAAGCATTTAAAGAATACACCACTGGATGATGGCAAGGAGGTACAGAAGTAGGCATGAAGATATGTAGTTGACATTTGTCACTGTTTGTCCCCAAATTAAATTAATTTACTAGGGGAAAAAAAGGAAAATACTTCCAACTTTCTTCACAGTGACAGTCTTTCACTTTTCACTTTTTCTTTCACTTGTACACTTTTATGCCGTGATTAATACTTATAAATAGGCTACACAATACACAGCTATAACACAATGCTGTTGACAATGAATTATGCCCTACCGGTAGCTGAAACAATAAATGCTTGGCCTTGAAATGGCAGATAGCTAGCTTACTTTTCCCTCTCTCTGGGTAACCCCGCTTGTCCGTAACTTCTTCGTTACTGCTTTTTGTCAAGTGATGAGCTGCTGCGGCTCCAGTGTACTCTGTCACCTCCCACTCGGTACTAACATCAGAATGCCATCTCACAGCTGCAATCGCCTGTTGAACCCATGCTTCCAGGGACAGCAAACCCACCTCCACCATTTTAAGCATGACATAATTAATATTTCCTTGCACTGAAGAGAGACAGGAGGTCACTGAAATAGCGTAACTGCTGACAGTGCATAAGCATCCTACAGCATTGTAACACCACTAACAGCATAACCTGTGAAAATGTGCAAGCATTTTGTAACTCAGCTAAACAGAACACATAAAGAAGCGAACAGAAACTTATGGTATGGTGGCACAAAAGGGGCTCAAGAAAACACGTGGGAACATGAAAATGTGCAAGATAAAAGTATACAAATATAGCAGGAAATATGTCTGTTGGAAGCAGAATAATCCTGCAGAATAAACAGAAAAGATTCCTGGCAAAACCTGAACAAATGGTTTAGGTCCTGATCCTAAAAAATAAAATCAATTAAGTTGAGAGCAAATGAGATCCTACTTACTTCTTTGAGGAGGAGGGTGAAGCATAAAATACAAAGGAAAAAATGTGGGGGGGAAGTTGCTTGCTGGGTTCATGCTTTCCCTCATTAAGAACTCAAGGCGGGCTGCTTCCGTAACTAAGGCCATCAAGGACTCAAGCCTTCAATGGTAGCTACGCTGCACCAGCTTTGTGGTATTGTATATTCACAGTTTAGGAAAGCTCGTAAGTGTTTTAATCTTGTGTGATAATGACTGATAACAATTAAGAACTATGTGTATTTTTTATTAATGTCAAACTAGTAAAGTATTGCTTCAAAGTGTGAAACTCGCAAGTTTCTGAAGTCTGTCTTCTGTTACACTACCAACACAGCAATCTCTAACTCCTTAAATGATAAGTATACATACACGTATGTTCAGATGCAAGTGTCACACTCCTGTGAGCGGAGTTGAGTTCGTAGTTCTGCTACACACTACTAACTCCACTATAGAGCAGGAGTTGGGTAAATCACATACTCCTATTCTTTAAATTTGATTAAAATGGGAATACTATTTCCTTCCTCCCCTTTCTTTTGTCCTATTTATATTGTAAGCTCTTCTGATTAAGGACTGTCTTTTACTACGGCTAGCATCAACCACAGCTGAGGCTGGACCTCAGGCTGGTAGGTATGATTTCCATCAAACCAGAAAACTGTAATGCCAATCTGGCTTTTGGACAGTACCAGTACCTGCTTCTGCAAGTACAGAACTACACACTTAATTTCTCTCACAGGAGTAGCTCACCGTTCTGTCTTTTACCTCCCTCCCAAGACTGTCCTGCACACACATTTTCAATCCTCTTTTATTTCAGGGTCTATTTCAGGGTGGTTGCCTGTGTTTCTCATTGCCCTCTCCAGCCCACGTCAGGGCCTCTCACACCATGAGTTTCGCGTGCTCCGTTATCAGCGCATCTCCTTTACAACTGTCCCCACTGTGTTTTCAACACCACTCTCTTCTCTCCTGACAGTCCTTATTTTGCAAGTCTGCGAACAATTCTGTGTAACCTCTTTTCCCTCAGTCATTCTGCTCCCTTTTGTTCTGGGAGATGAATCACTCTGGATGCTAATATGCTTCACTCCACTGTGAAGATAGGTGAAGATGAGAGACGGGACTTGCCATACTGGCATGGCTTAACTGTTCAAACGTTGCGTGATGTTGTTTGAAAGATACGAAGCTATGGCTATGCTAAATAACAGCAAAGGCTTTCATGTGTCACCTGTTTTCCTTTCAGGTCTCTAATTTCCTATAAAATCATAAGACTCTACACTGAAAATTGCCCCAAAATAGAATTTTTTGCAAAGTTCCCGTACTGGAAAACAGAAAAGGAAACCACACAGAAATGAGAGCAACCTTCCAACTTGACTAATCTGATGTCTTACTTCTGCACTAA
Organism: Egretta garzetta; assembly: GCF_000687185.1. NCBI lineage: Eukaryota > Metazoa > Chordata > Aves > Pelecaniformes > Ardeidae > Egretta > Egretta garzetta. The sequence continues at coordinate 1,018,062 of NW_009258795.1, forward strand.
CTTGCCTATTCAAAAATTGAAAGTTTACCTATACAACCAAGAGATAAAACAAAGGATTAAGATTAAATAATACATTGTATATTCACTAGACTCCAGAAGATGCATACAGTGTGCAGCTAATGTATCTTCAGCAATTAAAAATTCAGCTATATGAATATTGCAATAATTTAAGTTTTTAAATTATTTATCTCAAAGTGGCAGAAAAGATCACTATTTAAAAATAACATGCAAGATGCAAGTCATGAAAAATTGATGTGAAACAGCAATCTTTAAACTTGAGCTCACTTTATGCAAAACTATTAATGCTAAAATATTCCTACCAAAATTCAAGTCACTAGAAAAAGAAATTTTATGACCTGTTCCCTCAATTCTTAATCCTCAGTTTTACTCCCTCTGAAGTATAGTAGCAAGCTGTATGAACTCAAAAAAAGGATAAAGAGTTGTTGCTTAAATCAAATCACAACAAAAAAACCCAAATTCCTTCTGAACCACTCCCTTTTTCCTTCCATTTGCCTCTATAGTCTTCCTTTTTCTACTACACTCCCCCTTCAAATTTTCCAATGACAATAAATGCTGGATGGCTTTGTGTTAAGTCAGAAAAATCATCTATAACTGCATTTTACTGTATGTGCTGCTTAACATATCCCAACACTGAACCTAACATTTAGAATCTATCATATCAACATAGTCATCATGATCCAAGCTGCAAATAATAGAGAGTGTCACTGTCAATTTTGCTTTCTCACACTCCCTTCCCTTCACTTCATCTGATTTTAATAATCCCTGTCAAACCACAAACAGTCCAAATTACCTTCTTGACACAGAAGCTTTCAAGGAAGAGACAGAATCTCAACTTTCATTTAGCGACTACAAAAGCAAGCTGTCCGACTGGACAAATATTATTTCCACTCTTGACAATCTCTACAGTAAAGCATGCTTTTTAATTTTCACTGAAGCTGCCAAGGGTTTGATATAAGCTTCTTGTTTAGTGTAGATTGACTCACAGGATTAGCAAACCAACAACTGTAATTGTGTTTAAAGAAGTCAGCACTTTCAAGTCAAAGAAAAAACCGCTTGCAAAAGGTGACAGTTGCTTGTCATAAGCTAACTGAATTAAGAAAACGATTATACAAATAATTTCAATTTTCTAGATCTCATAGGATCTGTTTCAAGATCATTTTACATTTCTAGGATTGACCAAATGGTTGCTGCTAACAATTAATATAAATCAGAATTTCAAGGAGGACAACTTTATATTCAACTACCTCAGCAACAGTCTAAGAAAGGTTAGCATTTGACAACAGGAAATATGTTTGAGGCAAATAAGCTCCCACAAAAGGATGTGATCTGTAATCATTTGCCTCTCTGTAGGCTTGTCTTCAAAGTAAGCTTGATAACATAACTCGCTGCTTCACATATATCAGTTTAAAAGTAATTGATTTCTCTGATGAGGCACAGTATTGTATAATTAGCATTCTATTTGAAGTTTATGTGGATTAATCAAAGCATAATACATTTTTATATAAAACACTTTCTTCACATAGACACACCAGTCTCTAATCATTGAGAAGTCTATTGCTTCTTAGTATTCTGACTTATTTAAAGTTGCATCAGGTTTTGAAGTGTTACTGGCTATAAAAAAAAGAAAACAGAATAACCAAGATGCTTCCCATCAGAAGCCTCACATAAAGCATTTGTTTAAATACCTCAGATTGCCTATCCCATGCATGTGCCTAATTTAAGACTAATCAAAGCTGTTTTAAGAGATTCTTTGGTAACTAGTCAGAACACACCAAAACAATGAAAGCCTATCTTTGAGGAATCCATAAAATCACTAGGAAATGCAGAGGCATATGCCTAGACAGCATTCAGAGTTCCAGAGCAAGAGAATTATGCTTTCTACTAATACAGCAGCATTTTAGTGTTCTTGTAACAGTTTGGGCTGGCAACTGGCTCTCCATGATCACTCATCTTCATGGCCAGACATCCTCCTGCTTGCCTTTTTATTCTGTTTTTCTTCCGAGTGAAGAGTAAGGGTTCTAACAGCTTACTGTATTTTTCTCCTTTAGCACTGCTAGCCAAAGCACAATTTTGATACTCAACAGTGTATTGATTCTACCATATGAGGGCTGCATCAGATTGGACCTGTATGGTTTTTTTATTCTAAAAAAAAAGGATCTGATCAAAAGATTGCTTAAAGGAGAAAAAAATTATATGAGTAACAGAGAGACCAATGGTATTCTCAGATTTAATTAAAAGGACATTGATTTAAGCCTCTTCAAGTGAAGTGCTTAGTCTTGACTATGTCTTGCCTTCTAGTTAACTACCAGTTTGAACCCAGAGCAGAACTCACAACTGATATCAGCTAGCTTTAAGCATTAAAAAAGCACAGATTATATATCATTTAGGGTTTAAGCACTACCAAACACAATGGAAATAGAAGATAGGAAAGACATCCATAGAACAGCACAAAAAAAGCACAAAAAGTAAAGTACATTAAAACCAAATATACAAAGTATATCAAAGTATGAAAAATAAAGTACTGACTGATAGGAAAGTATGTCTACACCACATCTACTTAACGGTAATAAAAATAATTGCAAAAAATTAAACCTTGCGTCTAACTGGTTTACAGTTCTGTAACTATTAGGGAACAGGTAGTTTTTTAGATAAATAGATTTTTTTTTTAAAGACAGGAGCTTCTTACAAATTCATAAGCCATGTATAAATGATTTTTTCAACTAGCTGCTCAGAGGCAGCCTTTATCTACTCAGAGCATCCTCTCTCTATTTCGATCCAGTTTTGTCTCACATCTTTATTTCTTGGCAGAAAGTGCAAGTCACAACTACGATACTACAAAAGCAAAAAAAAATGCATAATCAATTGGCATTTTTAAAGAATATTTATCCACAATACCTTTGCATTGCTGCTGAAGAAGACAGAAAGGAAAATAAAGGAATAGTTATAGAGAAAGGAACTTCCTTCTTCTCAAGGATCTCTTAAACATCACTCTCACACTTCAGCCTGAAGGTCTTTAACGCAGGGCAATTAAGAGTCCTGCAGCCCATGAAAGAAACATCTCACACCTCATGGTGAAGTTAATTTCTCTATCTGTGAGTCTGTATATGCCATGGAAGTGCCGTGTAGATATGATTCAAGAATACTCATGGAGAACTCTAATACATTCTACCATCTCTTCTGGGAAGATACTGTGTCAAGAATAATATTTCAAAATAGGATGGAGGCAAGAGTGTTCAAAGGTGCGAGAAGGAATCATAACAAAATGCATTCACAAAGGGGAAAATAAATCTTTCTTTGGAACCAGACCAGGCCATAAATTACTGTGTAAAAAGGAAAGAGAATCAGCTGATTTGTGATGCAGAAAAGGGTTCCTCCTCCCTAGCTTCTTAAACAACTACTGTAAAGATATTATTGTAAATTCTCCAGTGCAGAAAGCACTTAGCCTTTGGTTTCATGATTAAGAGGGCAAGTGTTCATAAATATCTTATAAGTGAACACCATGCGCTGTGTTATTTCTTACATAATTACAAGACTCAAAAGAGTTGTGTGACCAGCCAAGAAGTGGAACTACAGTGTAAACAATGTGTACTACTTGCCTATCACATGAAATAAATCTTTTGCTTCAAAACAAAACTGGACTGAAATATAAAGATCTGATTTTTTTTTTTGAAGGAAGACTGCATTTCAAGTTTCTAGACAGAAAGAGAAGGGGACATCACAGACTAAAAAAAAAAAGAAGTAAAATCTTTTTTCTAGGGTCACATTAATATTTTAGCACATTTCTTCATCCCTATATTAACTTTATAGCATTTTACAACTTTTTTAAAGTTAAAAATTAAAAAGCTGTATCAGATTCAAGCTGGAAACTTACAATACAATCAAATTTTTAAGGTTCAATCTCTACATTTTTTTAATTGAACTGCCTAAAACTGAGTATATTAACAACTCTACCAGAATATCCTTCAGAAGCATAAGCTGTGATCAAATCTATTTTTATATAAGAGTTCTACAGTGAACCTTAGGGTTTCAACTCTATTCTATTAATCTGTAAGAGAAATTACGCTTGTTGTGACTCAGCCAACACCAGGTGGTTGCAACCCAAGATTCCTTTCACTGGTACACCACCAGGAAACAGCGTGGAGGATGTTACAAGCACAAACAAAACATCCAGTGAGACAAGTAGTTAATGGTATGTATTCTGAATAATGAAGAAAGAGTTCAGGGATAGAAAAGGGAGCTTTTACTAAAACAACGTATTTTTCCTAGATAAGCAGGTAATCAGTGATGTTACAATACCCTGCCTCACACTGATCTTTGGAGCTGAACATTATTCAGAAACTCTACGTTTGTTCCCAGTAAGAGAATCAAAACTTTATTGCTTTGCAAGTATATATCATGGAAAGGCACTGAATAATTTGATTTTTAATATCAAGGCAGACTGGAATGACTTTTCAATTTTTTTTTCTATCACAGTGTGCACCAGGGATAAGTTTATGGTAGGAAAAGAACCAAGCAGGCTGTATTCCACACCACCCCCTATATCTGCATTACCTGACATAACTCACATGCTCCCAGCCAAATGTCATAGTAAGAATTAAAAATATTGCAGAGCCTACTATTCACACGTCAAATAATCCACTTCTTTATTTGTATTACTGGATGATACAGCTCCCTAAACCACTTATTCTTGGAATGATTATAAGTTTTTATTCCAGTTAGATTTTTGTACTATTATGCACTAATGGCAATGCAATAAAAAAGAGTGGAGAGAAATTGATTGATTGTACTGAGAAAAGACATTCAGACAACTTGAGAGATAGGACACATATTTTGACCCTTTCTTCACAGGGTCAAGAGAGCCTCGTAGGGGTTTTCTGTATATTACAGAACAGACTGCATTCTGCTGCAAACGGAGTAGGTATGAGGGACTGTTGCACCTAAGCAAATGCTCCAAATGACAATATGCATTTCAAAAACAGCACTGCAAATTAGCTTCTGCAAAACCATCCATGTAAGTCCTTACTACAAAGACATACCTTACTCAGACTTCTTACAAACTTACACTAATCCAAAGTTAATACCTACCCATTTCTTAATAGTTAAAACAGCTAGTAATTTTTATAGCTGTTGTAAAGAGTTAAGAATTTATACAACTGTTAATCTGAACAAAGCTTGCTCAGAACTTTTTAAAAACTCTTTAAATTTAGACATAGCGTCTCCTACATTTTCTTCCAGCATTAAAAATTCATAGGTATTCTTGATTAGTACCAATAAGTACTTTCCTATAAACATCACAGGTCTCATCTAACCACCCAGCTAGCACTTTTTAAGCATTTGTAGTTTATAGCAAGTCAATTTCAGAACATATCAATATACAAATTCCATAAATACATACCTTCAGTCAGTAAGTTCTCTCTGTAATGGAAATCTTCTTGTTTTCAGTTTTAAGGGACTATGCATAACATTCAGTCAATAGTTCATCAGCAACCCTATGTAAAAAGAAGGGAGTAAAGTTACTAATAGGTAGTATTTGAGGAACCAACACTTTCACAGACAAAAATCCTAATTGCTTAAGTATTATATGAAATTGTTCATACAATAAGACAGTATGCTTCTTAATTCCAACAAATAGTCCAAGTTCAAAATGTTGAAAAAAATTTTAACTTTAGGAGCCTCCATTTCTGTTGATAATTACTGTACAACCACGGTGCTACATAAAACTTTATTTCATTGTTCCAAAGGCGTAAAAGCAATGGAGAGAAGATATGTACAGGGTAGGAAATTAGAAGGCCACAGAATGTCCAAAAAGAGCACATGGCAGCTATAAGAAAAGCTTACACAAGGTCCACATAGCACAGTAGCTTCACTGAGAATAATCTGCCTTGCGGTCACCCACTGGTAGAACAAGTAACTTAGAAAACGGGAGAGGTAGAAGTTAGCGATGAACCGTCAATATATAAAGGGGGTTTATAAGAAAGATGGAGAAAGACTTTACCAAGGCCTGTAGTGACAGGACAAGGGGCAAGGGTTTTAAAATGAAGGATGTTCCTGCCTACAGCAGGGCGTTGAACTAGATGGACTTTAAAGGTCGCTTCCAACCCAAAGCATTCTCTGGCTGTATAATTCTATGATGATATTAAAATAACTAAAGATTGGCTGCTGCATCCAGCAGTGGTTGTAGATGCTAACGTAATGTATCAAATCAGGTAGCTAGAAATTAGCTTGGCAAAAATACCCTGCTGTCCTTCTGTACCAGCCACTGACCCTGTGCAAGCCCGTTTACCCCCATTTACCAGCTTGTACAGCTGTACAAGCACTGATGGTGGCACAGGGTAGGTGGTTGCAGTGAGCGGCTGGTGCAGGCCTGCCCGCTTGGCAGCAGTGCCAGTTTACACTAGATTAAATTGACAAAACTGTGATGAAAATGATAGATTGCCTGCATTAGACTTACAGACCTTGAGAAATAATCTCTAAGGGAATTGAAAGGATTGTGTTTGCATATGCATGCTAACACACCCCAATAGAAAGTTCCATTACATTTAACAGCAACAACATATGCAAGAAATAAAAGGAAGCATTCTGTTCACCTGTTTTTGTTTCACAATATTTTAAGTAATTAAAAATGTTTTTATAAGGCTTTTTACATGTATTAAACCCTTGTCTTATTCAGTACTGTTTAATAAAAAGAAAGTGGTTCTTTATGTGGAAAAGAATTCTGAACTCTTATCACTTTCCAGGGTTTTAGCTAAAGTACCCCAGGACTCAGGTTCCTGTAACTCAGAAGTTCTGTAGAAGAATCAGCAAAGACAAGAGCAAAGGATGTTTAAAAGAACCGCATGTAAGTTTGACAACAGGATAGCCCCTGTTCTTTGACCAATACTTTCACATCCGTATTTTAAATGAAGAACAAAGCCAACAAAGCCTGTGCTTTCTCCACTGCTTTTATTACTTTTCTGAAAACAGAGGCTATGCAAAAAAACTGTATCAAAACTGACAGTAAGGTTGTAACTCCAGCCCACAAAAGCCAAGAAATTTAAAGTTAGTCTGACATTCAATCCTTAAATCATGCAATTGTGCTTCTTTTTTAAAAAGCAACAATGCAAGTTAATGACAAGTTGTCAGCCCTAACTTTGAATTGCCTGAAGTTTGTCATTTGGTGTTTGTGTCACAACCTTAATGTTATTTAAATGTAGTTTTTAGTATCTATTATTTAAAAAGGTCTACTTTACGACAGCAAAAAGCTTTGATGGAATAAACCTCAAAGTACACTGTACTGCGGGTATGCCACTTCATTAGAAGCAGTGCATAAAACATATGCTGTTGACAAATCTAATTCATTAAAGGTGAGGTAGATGCACTTTAAAACAACTGGATGGCATCATTATCTACAGTTCCTTTTATAAATTATTCTTCTTTTCCCTTTTGACTGAACTTGTCAGTGTTCCCTTTTCAGACTGTGAATGTTTTTGCCTTAAAATTCAATACCTTCAACATGTTTGGACAAGTTAAGTAAGTAGCATATTTGCTAAAACTGAAATTGTAAGCAGAAACATTCACACTGATTATTTCACCTATATTAACTAATGAGAAATAAAATTAAGGAATCATACATAAGTTTCAGCTTTATCAAACCTAAAATTTAAAAATTAAGAAAAGAGGAAATTACAAAGTACAACAGAGTAACATTCTGGCAGCATTTTACATTGCTATTCAGGTGACTTGGATTTGATATTGAATTGAATTCTGCAGGAGAGAAGATCAGGCACATCACAGAGCTGACAGCTAGCGGACATAGTTATAAAAGGAAGGATTGCTAAGTATATTACTCAATATTGGTCTTTATACAGGAACTAAAGGCTGAAGAGGGGTCCATACACAAAGTTAAGGTGGTATTTGAAGCACATCCATCAGAGTGGTGAATTCCTTGAGCAGCCTTCCAACAGACAAGACACATAACTAGTCAAAAACCGATCAAACTCCACCTTAGAATATCGTTGTCTGTGAGAACATGTAAATTTTTCTCCTTAGCCCAGAAAGGACGAAGTCCTTCTATCACTGTGGTCTTTAAAACCCAAATCACAGTGCAGGAGCTTCACTGAATTGATTAAAAAATAATGCTTTTGAGGACTAAATATAACACAAGTTATGGTTAAATTCCACTAAAAACATATTCAGTAAAATTCTAAACTATACTGTATACAGGGAAACTGGAAAAAAAAACAATCAAAGATTCTTAATCAAGGATTCTTTCTGTAACACAATTTTCCTTTTAATTCCTTATAAAGTACCCCAAATCTAGCCATTACAAAAATAAAGAAATTTTTGCACAGAATGCATAATTGTACTTATATATGTTAATGCTCTGTACAAATATTTTGTAATTAATTAGCTGGATTAGCAAAGAATTTTTCTGGTTTAAGAAAAGCCCATGTATAGCACATAATACTACCCTATATATTTCTATACAGACACATGTACACATACACATTTTTAAGTAGATGCAGTGTCTCAGATTAATTGTGTTGTCTCTTGCAGAGACAAGCTCATTCCACTATAGCACGTATTCTGAAAATTTAAGAGGTGGACGTTTTGCTTAGAAAAAAATTGGCATATGAGTAGCTTAAATATGGAAACACCTTCGAATATAATTCACCGAGGCCTATTTTATGCCTCCACAGATTGCAGCAAATCAGTTTCTGCAAGCAATGCTAAATGTTTAAACTAAAATCTGACAGATTAATTTACCACATTTCAATCAGCATCTACCATTTACCTCAGAAGATTTACATCACCTACGTCCAATATGCCACACATGCAATTCTCCTAATTAGTCCCCCCTTTAATCCTCATCTGCTCTTTTTTCATTTTGTTCCCTCTCCTGCCATACTGTCTTTACAATCCCATGAGTGGAACGGTCATATTTGTTTAAGCCTTCCACCACCAAAACGTGGGAAGAGTTGGCTGCAGATGGACAACAGTACAGCAGTATCTCCACTCGAGGAGACACATCCCAAAGGCCACCTGTCTCCAGAATCCCTTAGTGAACTGAACTCAAAATCATTCCACTTACAACATTCTTATTACTGAGAAGATCCATACCCCATTGACTGCTGGTACTAGCAACTCTTCTTGTAAAGTCATTTCTTAGATTCTGCGAAGGAGACTTCTATTTACCTCTAAGCAACAGGGAAGTAGGACTTTGGGTACCTAAATTCTACTCTGGTCTGCCTAATAAACCTCTGAGGATGCTGCTGGGAGTGGGGAGGAAGGAAGGAGAGAAACAGGGCTGGCACCCTTAGAAAATGTATGCTTACATAGAAGAGCCCATAAAGCCTTCCCAAAGGAAACTTTTGTGCCCCCCAACATTTCCCGAAAATATGCTCTGTTCCCAGTCAAGGATTTCAGTCCTGCTCTTACTTCAGCCCTTACTGATGATCTTCACGAGCAATAGCGTTGCTAACCACACAGCCCTTCTGTCAATACTGGCACTCCAGATGGGAGATACCACTGACAGCAAAAAGCTTCTACACTAATAAATGTCACTGCTTCATTGGGAAAGAGGAAGAAAAGAGGGAGAGACCTTATCTATGTCATTGCTTCAAAGGAAGTCTTTTATTATTTTGTGCATAAGGGACTGCCGAAGAACCCCTTCTGCAAAAGGTCTAGCCACTTATGCAATCCTTAGATTATCTTCAGAAGCTATTTGGTGGACCTCACCAATTCTCATAAAGCTCCTGGGACTACAGATCTCAAAAGGACATTGCTGTCTCCTTCCTTGAGAGAACATTTCCCTCATTACAGAGAGTGGTATCTCTGGATGGGAGAACAACTTGTATGTCTTGTGTTTGGGTATGCCAAAGCCAACCAGAATCGCATAGTAATGTTCGCAATAACAGAACTCCACTTCTCTTAACTCCCAAGTCCACAAGTGTGACGGGAAACAATCAATTCTCGTTCATCCAAATGAATTCTTCACAAGACTCGGTAAGAAAAAGAAAAATTATGGATGTTCAGCTTAGTTTGCACTGAAACAGACCTCAAAGCCTATCTGAATAGAAACCCGCTTACAGCAATAGGTTACTACATTAATGATATATTTTTTGCTCTTCCTCTGACAGTTAATTTTGGTTTTATTTTTTGGTAAATGCTTTTTGAGTCTAGTGGACAATGATTTCTGATAAAATAAAAAAAACATATCAATGAACACATTATTTTAGTACTGAATGCTTCTACTACAATCTTCATGAGACACTAAAGAGACATTGATACCCCAGGGTCAGTTGCCTTCCACAGCAACCTGGAATTCTTAGGGACAGATGACAAAGCTGTAAGAATACAAGTTATCTGCAAGATCTGCTAATGACAGGGCTTTCACCTTAACTTAAAACAATTAAACAGTTACAAGGAACTGCTATGACACTCTGTTAACCTCACCTTAAGTACCAAATTTATGTCTGATACTTGTATGTTACAATTTTATAGAGTCTTCCAGTTGCATATTGATAAAATACATAGCTAGGAATGTAACATACTGTAGGGTGTTCTGATAACATCTTGCTCTTCTTGTACCTTTATTAGCTTCCCTACTACAATTTACACCACACTCTCTCCTAACTCCTTTTTAGTATTCTTTTCTCCTTCCATCCACCATCATCTACACCTCTTGCTCACCCTCCGTACCGACCTCAAGTACAGCGACCAGCAGAGAAGCTAAAAACTGCACATGCAACACGTTACCCCACTGGTTACATCATGTCTAACTTGATTTTCTAATGCTTGTGAGCCAGGGTTCACGGTTATGTGCATTGTGGGGCATCATTCATGCTGTTGGCAGTTGCCTAACAAGAGATAAAACTGGGGGGGCGAGAGGGCTTATTGCAGAGAAGAAACCATTCTGGAATATTCTGAGTATATGCATTGCTATTTAACAACATACAATTACTAATAAAAACTTCTGATTTCTGCTATCATTGTGCACATTCACCATTCTGACTGCAGTTACTTAGGGAAGAATAATACACAAAAGACAAAGAAAATGCATTTCAAAACGCACTAAAAAAAATCAAAAACAATATCTGCATGAGTTTACATGGATTCTCAAAAAAAAAAAAAGGTGAAAGGACTTTGATGAAGGAAAATCTGCTGATCACATCAGAATGCATCTCCTATGTAGGAGAAAATATTAGAAGGTCAGTGGGCGAATTAGGCCAATTAAGTATTCCAGGCAGGTGAAGCGGATTTAGGTCAGGGCAGGAGAACAGTAATATGATTAAGAAGGTCCAAGCAGGCAGGGACTAACTCATGTCAGGCAAAGACAAGAAACTTGAACTTCACGTTGTAGGAAAGGTAAGTATCAAATGCAAAATTAAACCATTCCACTACCTATATTTAAAAAGAAAAAAAACCCAAGCAAAGAAGACCTTATGCCAAGTCATAAGTGACTGAAAGTGCACCAATGAATTGCAGTTCACTAATTCACTAATGAGTCAGCTAATACACATAAAGTATATAGCTTGGCATCATTTACAGAAGTTTTTGAACAAGCTGCTGAACATTGATCTGTGCTCTCTACGTTTGTCCCTCAACACTGATTCACTGACAAACATCAGTGGAACGTGAGTTGGCAGAAGGATGGCAAGGAGATGAGAAGATAGGCTGAGCTTACTATGATCAGAAAAATAAATGCTCTAGGTAAGAAAAATGGTTACATGGAAGAAACACGAATGAAACCTCCTGAAAAAAAAAGATGTTTTTAAATATAAGTACAGAGTTACGATTGGTGAGATTTTACATAATCAGTAAGGGTTGAAGAAAAGCAACCATTCTCACTGTGCTTGCTCTGCCATTCCTATATTTATCAGCTCATGAAAGAAACTACTTTTATACAAGAGCAATTTTTATTAATAATCCCTATCACTACAGAAGAAAATTTGACTTCTTTCACTGTTTTGACAAAGCCAAAGTCAGTGCTTCATACCGAAGACAGACTTACAAAATGGACTTAAAACAGGGCACAAAGTTAGATTTTTTCTCCACATGAAGGCAGTGTGGAGACACTTCATACTGTTTTAGCTTTTATCACTGACTTTTCAGTGTAGCTTCTGGGGTTCTTTTACAAAGCCATGATTACAAAATGTTTGACCAAAATCTGCCTATGGCATTGTGATTTTTGTTTTGTCAAATGATACAGCTTAAAGAAGTACACACGCGTTATATCGAGGCAACATTAGCAAAAAGCTCTAATGAATAATTTTTTAAACTCTGACACTGTTAATCCATCAACTGATAAACTTCTTTGCATGATGGAAAATATTTTAAGCACGTAATGCAAAATATCTTCCACTAGATAAAAAAAAATCTGTCAGATGATGTTTCACAGCATAAAAGACGTTTGTGCATGGATTATATCACAATTACTGCAAGAAATCACATATAGTTTTCTACACAGGAAGTCAAAAGTGTAGTGAGGGGCAAAAAACACAAAAAACCACCCCAAACCCTGAGTTGCAAAGTTGAGGATAAAGAGGTGAAGTCTTGCAGAAAGAGGCTGTTGATAGTGGCTACACCAATGAGGAAAAGTAACTGCACACACTACGTGAAGTAAAATAGCTATCAATGGGAAAATGCAAAAAGTGAAATTTCAAGGCAAAAGACATGGTGATAATACAATTATGCGTAGAATATAAAAGAAACAAAAAATATAAGACAGAAGGCTAGAACAGTGGAATGAAAACAAAATGTCTCTTTTTTGGTCTCTCTAGGAAATAAGAAGGAAACAGTTTACAGAAGCCTGAAAGGGATGGGCACCTGCAACACTGTAATCAAACTCTTTTTGCCAAACAGTAAAAGCAGTACTTGTTTCTCTGATCTCGGCTTCCTAAAGAACTGAGGACATGGGAGCTGTACAGCCATTCTTGATAGTCCTTAAAATGTAATCAGATAATTTATAAGTAAAATACCATTTGTGGGGCACTGGAAATCACTTCCGAATTTTTATAAAAGATGCCACATGTACTGCAGAAGAGAAAGTGTAAAAGTGGATAGCCACCTAAAACCCAGACACAAACAGCTTAAATATAGTTTATAATCCCGAACAACTGAACCATATATTTAACAAACACATTTAAAGAGCAATCAAACCTAGAGGTACTGAAAAATACATCAGTTAAAAAGACTGCTCCCTAGGCCTAGGAGACCTAATATTAACCCTTGTAAATAAGAAGAAACATAATGAATTAAGACATATCTGGCTACTATGAGGTCACAAGAAGGATGGAAGAGAAGAAAATATTGTAGGTTTATCAAGAAAAAATAACAGAGGCAGAGGACAAGTGAAATCCACACTTAGCAGACATCACTAAAATGAAGGTAAAAACATTCTCAGTTACTTCAGTAACAGTGTCTTTTAAAGTGTTTTTAAATCTTGGAGGTCTCAGTTATTTTATCCCACATATTTTATATGCCAGAGAGAAGAAACACCCCAAGCCTACAAAATATTTAAGTCTCAAAGGTAACAAAATGTCATCATGCAAGTATGCAACTTCTTCACTAGCACCTAGTTTACAGTATTGTGTGCTGAAATTTACAGCACTATATGCTGAAGACTTCTCCAGACTGCTAAGAGCCCTGTGGCATAAAACTGCTATTAGTTACTTGTTAAGTAATGGTTAGCAGCAGTTAATAAGAACTGTTAACTTTAAAAAACATTAATCCAAACATTAGTTATTTCATCTTTACCAGAGTAAATAAACCCAGAATTATTTATTCATATGAACCGTGTTCCTACCCTTTAAATAAGATAAATTTTTACTCTCAAATAAAACAATATTTAGGGACAGCAGATTAAGCGTGGTCTAAACTTTAGGTTACACTTTATAAAACAAACACAGGATTTTGGTTTCCTGCACTTCAGTTACAAGAATTAAAATGAATACCTTTACAGTGCTGACAACTCAATCAGGTACAAAAGTGCAACAGGTATGAAATAGAAAATGCAACTGATCTTCACTGTCAATCGAGAAATTCAAGCAATAAACACAGACAAATTTAACTCTCAGTATCTGAGTAGATGTTTAAGGATTTTACAGTGCCACTTGTATCAAAAACTAATGACAAGAGGTTGGTGGTGGTTACTTCTTTGTGCTTGCATACAAAAATATAGCTGCAGTGTTAAGGAGACGGAAGATGAGAAAAACTTCAGTAAGCATTAAGGGTACCACAGTACTTTATACAGCAACACAAGACCCATCTGAGGCCCGGCAGAACTATTTTTCCATTTTGACATATGGGAAGCTCAGACAGATTTAAAACCAAGTGTCCAATGTGCTGCCAAATTTTAGATGTCTGAAAGTAGGTGGTTTGGGGTTTGTTTCCACAGGGATACCTATGTATGCATTGATCTATGCACAGATGACAAATATTTGGGTTTGTTTCCACAGGTATGCATTGAAACATACCTATGTTTCCACATAGGTATGCATTGATCTATGCACAGATGACAAATATTCGGCGCTTGTTGAAGTTTTGCCGTACATTTCTCTATCTACAGGTCTTAAACGTGAAACAGCTACCTCATCGAGTAGAAAGCGACTTGTCCACTGTCACATAATTATTTTACGGAAGGGGAGATAGTAGCATTCAGATCTCTAAGGAGGCAATTCAGTCATTGGGGTTTTTTGCTTGCATCAGGATGTGTGCATTCTACTCTCCAACTGTATAAAAATGGGATGAAAAAGAAGGTGTCCTACAAAGCTAATTTTATTCATTATGAAGCACTAATAGATTTCTTGTCTGCTATCCGTTCATACCTGACAAAGGAATCAAGTAAACAGTCATAGAATCATAGAATGTTTTGGGTTGGAAGGGACCCCTAGAGGTCATCTAGTCCAACCCCCATCATCTCAATTATACAAGGGACCAAAGTAAAGTTTCACAAACTATCATAACCTTGGCATTTCTACATTTCTAAGTTCTAAATTGTGTGCTTGAGGTACAATCTGAGTATTATTTTGACCTTTTCATGTTGCTCTTTGATTTAAAAAAAAAAAAAACCCAAACCCTGGCTTCCCGAATGAAGAGTCAGCACCAACTCGATCAGCGGGGCAGGAATCCCTTCACCAAAACATGTGGCTTGGTTATCTGGCTGCGGCAGTACCTGGCCACCTTCCCCGAGGATCAGCCATCCTGTGGCGTAAGGCGCTCCCAAAGTTTCTCTGAGACACAGAGAAAAGGGTATCGAGGATCAGAAGCCCCCGGCCCTTCTCCTGATGCTCACAGGCAGCCCCGTTCCGGAGGGGGGGACACCTCGACCTCCACCTACATCCAACTCATAGAATGACAGAACGTGTGGGGGTTGGAAGGGGCCCCTAGAGGTCACCTAGTCCATCCCCCTGCAGTGAGCAGCGACAACTCCACCTGGTTCCTCCGTCAGCTCCCTCCGCCCTGCGAGGTCTCTTCCATCTTCCAGCACACAGCCCTATACCAGACCGCGTTCCGCTCCCTAAACTCTGCTGAGCGACAGAAACCGTCATTTTCGGAGCCTCCCGGGCGGCGCCGCCGTCCTTCCCAGCCCACCCCCGCCTCCCT
>NW_009258795.1:1034352-1063002 GCF_000687185.1 Egretta garzetta
GGCCCGGCCCGGCCGCGCGGGCGCCGTCGGGGAGCGTTGGCCGCTCGCGGGGCCTTGCCCGGCCCGCCGGAATGCACTGTGCCCCGAGCTTCCCTCGTTTTTTTCTTTTGGCAGATGGCAAGTGACGGCCGGAAACGGATAATCCAATTAACTGGATTTAGAAAACGAGAGAAAAAGGCGCTGCTCGAGTGGCTGTTCAAACTGGACTGTGTTTTTTTAGACAATAAGGTATTGTTCACTAAAGTACCTGGTGGTTAGAGCAGGAAGGAAGAACGCGAGCCTTAGCATAAAGGACCGTGCGGTCCTGGGCAGAGTTGTGTATAAATAGCCAAGGCAGCTAAACAGTTTCCAGTGATACAAGTGTGTTGTTTTGGTTTTGTCTTATTAGAAATACAGAAATTGTACGCATCTTATAGCAAAAAAGCTGTGCAAGAGTGAAAAGTTCCTAGCTGCCTGTGCTGCAGGTGAGTAACAGATCTGCTGTACAATCTCTATAGGATCATAACGCAGGCCTGGAAGGGGGCCCTTAAACGTTTTCTAGTTACCCGTTCTCATTTCGTGAATGAACTGACTTATGAACCCTCCTTCTTCTTCCATTAACCTTGATTTTTAACATAGTGTTATGTTCAGGTTCTGACGTACTGCTTTTTTGGTTTGGATTTGTTCCTAAATGATATTCCTGCCATCTTCCTTTATGTGATTTACATCTGTTCCCAGACAGAAAGCTTTGCTGTGTACTAGTTAGATCACATAGTCATACCCAAATGCTATGGGCGCTTAAAAATGGGATCGCTTGAAAAGGGGGCAGAGAGAGTGTGGACACCTGTAGTCAGCGTGGGGTTTTGACACCAAATTCACACACAACATTCACTGGTAAAGGCCACTGTGTGTAAGTTCCTGGTTACGCAGCAATTCCAGGCCTTTGCCATTCTGAAATAAGCCTCTTGCTTTTATTTTACCTGAGGCCTGATGCTGAAATCCCATACGTAAGCAACTAAAATGCTTTTAGAATGAGAATTCTGTAATTCAAGATTTTTTTGTAGAGACATTACCTGGAAGGATTTTACGGTGAGTTTAGAAAATCTTGTGGGGTTGTAAGATTTCACAATACGGACCTGTTAACTGGTTAAACACGATCTTTGTTTCCCTATATCGTATTTTACCCAAGTGTTAAAGCTATTTTTAGGATGGATAATCTTAAATTTAAGAGAAAACAGAAATAACGGAATGTGCATTTGGGTTTAAAGATGTAAGTAAATTTCTTGATTCTGTATTTGTAGTTACATACCATATTAGCAGGTATTTTCAATCACCTATTGCTGCTAGAATTCAGGTGGGGGGTGTGTGTGTATGTATGGATGATTCCTTGTACTAATGTAAAATTCTGATCGCACTCTAATCAAGAAGGAAATAGACCAAAAGTTTCCATGAGGGAAGCAATACTAAAATAAAGATAGATTTGTGGCACAGCACTTAATTTTAACTATTGCAAATATTTTAGTTAATGTTTTCTTGCTTTTGGGCATTTGAAACATCTGGAGATGTTGTCTTGAAGTGAGTGGAAACAATTTGTGTAGTGTCCACGTGGCAATGCAAAACTCTTGTCATGTTTCCATACTTGCAAACCTTTCCCGGTACCATCCAGTACTTTTTAATCCTGGAAGAGGTGCTATTTTTGCATAACCATTGCTCTTGCCCTTGGTGGCAGAGGGAGAGTGTGCGTTCCTACTGCTGTGCTTTTTCCCAGGTGAGTGTAAAAGGTGATGTGTAAACCCATTCAGAGCTCCCTAGGGCTGAACAGAAATACTAACAAGGATGCCAGCCTTCATGGAGTTCCCAGCTGACAGAAGTTTTGAGATGGAAACTTTGAAATGGAAGTGATTTTAACATACAGGTTGTGCACAGCATACCTTTTCCAGTCACAAGTCTACCGGTACCTATGCTAGGTTATGTAGAAGTGCCATCTGTGCTCCTGCACTGAGACATTTTGCCAGTCAACCCTGCTGTTCTGTGAAACCAATTAGGTTCACACAATTCAAGTCAATTTGTCTTACAGTATCTTCTGTAGGTAGTGTTTCAATACAGGAGCAGGGTACTAACCACGGCTCTTGACCTGAACCTGTAAGAAGAGAGAGACAGAGAAAAAGGGGAAGATCATTACATACAGTATCAAAAGCATACATGCGGAAGATGAAAGAGGAGAGGCGGAGGAGGTGGAGCCAAGGGATGAGAGAAAAGGATGTGAAAAGAAGAAAGGGGAAAGACAAAAATCTAAAACCGTATCCCCCTAGTATTGGCATTCACTACACTCGCAGTGCAAGTAATATTAAGAAGATATAAAAGAAACAGCTTACATGCTAAGCCCTTCATTCCTCTTTTTAATCATTGGTGGTAAAGTATTTCTTCAGTTTACTGCATTTTAGTACATTTCTAAAAGCGTCAAATGATATTAAAAGTAAAGGGCTAAGCAAGGTGCTGTGGAAGTCGTAAGAGCAAAATCTGGGAAGCTGAAAAATTCCATTTGCAGATTTTTGAGGAGGTAGACAAGTATTTTATCTAGGAACAGGAAGAAGGTACTTCATCATTAAAAGAAAACAAAATGATCATTTTCAGTGGCATTGTGAGATTCCTGATTTTAAAGTGTGAAGAGGAGAACTCTTGTAGTAGGAACAAGTTTTTAAAATGGTACTTGTAATTCCAGCTTTTATTTGCACAAGAAAGGTTGAAGTTAATTTTATATTAGATCTTCAGTTGATTGCCATTTGTCTGCACAAAAAATCTTTTGTGGTTGACAGTTCATTTGCTTTTTAGGAAAGTGGATACTAACTAAGGAGTACATAATTAATAGTGCCGAAAGTGGCAGATGGCTTGATGAAACAACGTACGAATGGGGATATGAAATTGAAAAAGACACCCATTATTCACCTCAAATGCAATCTGCACCTAAAAGATGGCGCGAAGAACTGACACGCTCTAGTGCTCCAGGGGCCTTCCACAGATGGAAAGTTGTCCTCCCTGTTAAGGAAGGTGATAAACGAATGGCGTCTATTAGAAGGTAGGAGGATATGTCTTAAAGCTTAAATAATGAATGATGGAGCACTTATTGTATGGCTGAACGTGTTTTTGCTCTTCTATCCCGGTTAATTTGGTCCATTGCAACCTCCAGCTCTTGAAACTCTGAATTGTTTTCATTAATATACTTCCACACTTTTTAATAATAAAATTACTTCAAATCTTTAATATCACTGCTTTTCTTGCTTTCTTTTGTGCCAAAAATAACACACATTCTCACTTTTGCATCTTAAGTAAACTGCTTGCAGAAACTTTCTTCGCGAGGCAGGATACATAGGGTTACGTTTTTTATGAGTAATTGTTTATTTTGTGTGGATGTTGCATTTAAATGGTAGCTGGAACAGGATACATTATTTCGGGGGGGGTGTGACCTGAGCCAGCTGTGAGCTGTGTCCTATGGGTCTGGACCACGCTGTAACCCGATCGCTTTTTGTGTCACATCTATGCAACAGCTTTGTGTAGTTCTGAAGGCCTAATTTGTACTGCAACAGATGTTTCTGATGTGATGTAAA
The DNA here is from genome assembly GCF_000687185.1 of Egretta garzetta. Taxonomy (NCBI): domain Eukaryota; kingdom Metazoa; phylum Chordata; class Aves; order Pelecaniformes; family Ardeidae; genus Egretta; species Egretta garzetta. The sequence goes on from NW_009258795.1 coordinate 1,037,937, forward strand.
TGCAGGTAGTTCAGAAAGAAAAGGTCAAAAGTATAAAGGAAAAGCAGAGAAAGAGAAAAGCTGAAGTGCAAGAATTCTGGGACTGCATTTTTTTTTTTTTTTCCTTCCCATACTCTTCCTACACCTTTGGATTCTGTGGTTTAAATACTACATGGAATCACAAACAAAGCATATTCATTGTTTGCTTCTGGTACAGTAAAAGCAAATGTCCCCTGACACTGTTTTAGAGCTTTACATTCACTGCAGGAGCAGATACTGCCCTACTCTCCTTTTCTGTTGAAATCCCAGTAAGTTGGGAGTACTTCTCGGGTCTGGGGGTGCCACAGACAAGAACGCAAGCATAGTTTGTCTGGTTGATGATGGTACAGGCCAGCACACTGCATTGCAGGATGCCTGTCTGTCTGCAGTTCCTAACGACAAAGTGAGGTGTAGCTGAAGTTACCGTCTTCTGATTTTGCCAACTGAAGATATTCTAAGTATGCTATTTTCTTGGCTGAGCAGAAGAGTTTGCTATGTGCTGTATTGCAGGAAGATGCACTCATCCTGCTATGCTTGTGAGAAATGACATTTCTTTTTCCATAAAAACTGTTTATGCAGATCTTCATGATAACACTACTGAAATGCTGTCTTGCACAACTCTCTGTTCACAGTAGAAATAATCTTGAACAGGAATTACAGGGCAAGACAGGTGAACAGGCAGTTTTGTGGAAGGAATCTCTTTTTCCACACTGTTTCCCGTACACCAACATGGGGATCCTTTTAGTCAATCAGAAAACACTGAAAGGTAGATTTTTTTGTCTCCAGCAAGATCTATCTTCAGTCATAAAGGCCACTGTAGCTTTGGGGAAAGATTGATTTTTTTTCTCTAATATTTACAACTATGTACCTTTTTTCCCCCCTCCTATGCTTTTCCTGCCTTTAATGCCTAGCTGTTGGATGGGTAAGTGTGTGAGACCCACATAATTATCTTTTTACGTACCTGGATTATGAAAAATAAAATATATATCCAGCATGTCAAGAGACCTTATTTCTTCCACCAGTTTGTTTGGGTGGTTTTTTTTTTTTTTTTTTTTTTTGTCTGGTATCTTTTCTAAAAGATAGGAACAGTTGTAGCAGTACAAGTCTGGAAATTGCCCCTGGGGTATCCCAAAGACATACAAATCTGTTTTCAGTGTATGATATTGGACAGCACCAAATGCTGTAAATGGCTCCGAAATGGAGACAAAAAAATGTATTTGCATTATTAAAATATCATGTTACAGTTCAGAAAAGCAGTGTTCCATTTTTTTTGTAAGACACCTAGTTTACTTTAAAACTTAGTTGAAAGACATTATGGGGGACAACACAATTAACTATAGCTGCTGTCACCAAATCCGATCTTTGAAAAAAATGCACAGGTAAAGCTTTCTATTGGACATGTAGTTGGTGTACATTGATTTTAATTAATAGTGTTAAATTGTGAAGAGAAGGATGTCTTGTTAAGTAGGCTCTTTCCTTTCTGATGGCTATTAAGCACCCTTTTAGTCTCCTAATGAAGGTTGGGCAGTGTCATACATCCAGAACCCTTCTCTCTTGCACTTGCATGCTTGTAGTTTGTGAATGATAATGTAGCTTTAGGAAGTATTAATACAATGCAGTAAATATATCTTTACAAATATATTTGTTTAGAGTCCTTCAAGCTGGAAAAGCAACCATATGTTCATCTCAAAATGCAGAGCACGGTGTAACTCATATATTCATCAGTAATACAACTTTTCCTATGCAAAACAAAAAAAGTCTCTCTGAAGCTCGATACTACCCTTTGCAATATCTAGGAGATTACATTTTTGAGGTAAGTAAATTAAAAAAACGTATCTAAAATTAGTTTTTCATTGTTAGCAATTTATGTCAGGTTTACCGATCATTGTAAATAATGCAGTGTTAATAATGGAGGGGAATATGATCAGCCTGAATGTTTTGTCATTCGATTAAACATAATACAGCTTTCTGATTCTATGACCGTTTATCCAACAGAAGAGAAGGCTTATGAATGTATATGAATATCTGAATGTATATGAATACCCGAAGGGAGGGTGCAAAGACAAGAGAGCCAGGCTGTTTTCAGTGGTGCCCAGTGAGAGGACAAGAGGCAATAGGCACAAACTGAAACACAGGAGGTTCTAAAAGTCAGAAAACACCTTTTTTTTTTTTTTTTTTTTTTTTCTTACTGTGAGGGTGATGGATCACTGGAACAGGTTGCCGTCTGTGAAGATATTCAAAAGCTGTCTGTGCCATGGTCCTGGGCAGCTGGCTCTAGGTGGCCCTCCTTGGGCTGGTGGTTTGAACCAGATGTTTTTCAGAGATCCCTTTCCAGCCTCAACCATTCTGTGACTCTGTAAAGGAAAAATTGTCTTTCCAAAAGCAGTGTTTTGTTTCAGACCAGAAGGTGTAACACCAAGGAAGCATAAGTTATTTCTTCTTCCTCCTCATGTTTTTACTTGGCTCCTGCTTTGTGCTACTATTACTGGAAAGATTAATTAGACTTTAGGAGGAAGTTCCAGAGTAGGTGACCATCAACTAAACAGTTATTCACAAAATAACAAGAAAAAAATACTATTTTTCATTTATATTTTCTTTATTTGGTAAGGATTTCAAATGTGTGTGTGTATGTATGTGTCCATCTATCTGTCTGCCTATGCATGCGAATATATGTGTTTTTTACTGGGTTTGGCACACACCGTTAAGCTGTGTTGTAATGGTATCTCCGTGCTTCAAGATCAACGTAATAACTTCTTCTGTCAACTGACCTCAATTCTACCTTCTTTTCATAATGTTATGGATAGACTATGGTAAAGTAGTCTGCGGATTATTTTGTTAAAATCCAGATTCCTAACTCAAAATCAGTTTAGCTGTCCTTCATGGCTGAGAAGAACTGGTGGTTGCAATGTGAATTTTGTAAGGCAGAGGAAATTCAGTCAGACTATTTCTGTGCTGGAAGTCTTAATATAAGCTGGTCCCCTATATTCACTCTTCAATCACTGCACTGACCTTGATGCTGCAAGAATTATAATTTCCTAAAATACTTGCATGAAATCCTATCTGAGCATGCCTTTAACTCTCCGTTACTGTAGAAAGATCACTCTGTACTTGTAGACAAAACTAAATAAAATTAAACTAAAGGATTCTATACGCAAGCAGCAGCCCTATGAGAATAGATTAGCATGCCAAGAAGACTTGTTAAGAATGCCTCCTATAGCGACAGTATATATACTGTAGTGCTTCTCCATTTGCAAAACTCTCATCCATGGAGTCAGAAGCAATGTAATTGTCTGTGTTTCAGAAAATGCTAATGAGTCCTTACAAATCAAATCATTTGATGCTCACATGTGCAAAGACTAGATTGAACTTTGTCTCTTCCTATGTTAGAAAACCTGTCACCGTCCATGACAAAACTTCTTTCTCTTTTACCAGTTAAAAGTGTTAAATTCTTGAGAATGCAAGCTCTGTATTTATTGGTTGGTAGAAGAGGATTCTCCAAAGTCCCTCTAATAGCTTTCTTCTGTTAATCAAACTAGAACATGAGACAGTACATCATCAGATCCACATGAGGACCTGGATGGTTGGCCTTGATGATCTTAAATGTCTTTTCCAACCTAAACGATTCTATGACCTTATTTGAAGAGAGAAGCTACACTAAAAGTCATCATTCCAGAGAGACAGAGTTTTTTGCTGGAATGGCTAAGCCACATGAGACATCCAGTGCAGTATCAAATGTTTTGGAATGTTAGGTTTACCATTCAGCTCCAAAATTGGATCAGGAGTTTAAATTTACAGTGAGGCAAAAGTTAAGTCAGGGCAAGAAAAGCATCTTGTTTCTCATCCTGCTTTTGGCTGGGATAGAGTTAATTTTCTTCCTAGTAGCTGGCATAGCGCTGTGTTTTGGATTTAGTATGAGAAGAATGTTGATAACAGGCTGATGGTTTAATTGTTGCTAAGTAGTGAGAAAACTGTCCCAGCTGAAACCAGGATATTTCTCTTTCAACTTTCCATCTGAACTATGAGGGGACTTGTCAGTGTTTAGTGGATATTCTAGTATGTGCAGAATTCACTAGAACTACCTTTTTTTTTTTTTTTTTTTTTTTTTTTTTACTATTTCCATTGAGAGAGGGATGCCTCATGATTGATAGTTCCTTGCTTACCAGATACATTATCCACCATTGACTCAGATGCGCTATTCAGAACTTAGCATTTTGACCTGGAACTACTCAAAGGCCTCAGAAGATGCTTTTAGTCTGGTAGTTCCTCAGACAACAGGATGATTTTAGGCATCTGCTAGTTGAAAATACTAGCTTTGCAAGCAAGTAGGAGCTAAAACTGTGTTTGTTACTAGGAATAACCTGCTTAATTTGAAAATCCTTTGGATTCTTCAAAGCATATACTTTGCTCTTCCTGTTTTAATGAGCAGTAAAGCTGTTACAAAAGGGTGAGAAGAGGGCTGAAAGGTCTTAATGTTTAGACCCCGAATAAAACCCTCATCCACATGGGATCTCAGTCTAGTGCTTACTCTCTTAATGAAACATGTTCACGGAAACTGTTCTCTATTACACCTTTCAGCTAAGACAGACATTTACATTTAATAGAGGAATGAGTGTCAAGTTTTTATGGCTACCTCACTTTTTATTGATCTCTAGGAGAATAAAGTATTTCTTGCTATGCACCCTGAATTCCTCCCAGGTGTGATAACAGGTTTCCATCTTAACCAGTCCATTAATTTGCACGTATCTTTTTTTCCTAGATTTCATTACAGTAACTCACCTCAGAGGCCAAGAGAGCATTAGCTTTCTATTTAAATGCATCTAAAGAACTCAGAAAACTGCCAAGACTCCTACTCTCTTAAAAGGAAAAGAATAAAACATAGGCAATCGAATCACAACACTTGTCCAAATGTATTAGGCTTTATCAAAGAATGTTATGGACATGCTCTTTCCTCTCCCTCCCAGAAGTACTTGGCACATAATTCATTAGAATGTTCCAACTTTGTAAATCTGTAGTCCTGCTATTTGACTGCTACTTCTAGCACAAATAAATACCCCCCTTCCTCCCCTAAACACCCACATGATATGTCCAGATGCTGAATTCACTAAAACAGTATTGTATTCCTTTCTTCAGTGGAACTGGACTGACATTCAGACTATTCTTGCTGTGATTTTTTTCTGAACCAAGTCTTTGCTTCATCTTTATATTTCAGTATCTCTTCTTACAATCTCAACCTCATAACTCTAGTCTTAAAATACTCTGTGGGATTGTCATTAATGATTTGATGCTACAAGGTGTCATTTATTGGTTCAAGATATTAAAACACATGCATGATTTTAGGGATCTAGTCTCAAATTTAAACAGAGACTTTAGATGCTTGGTTGGATGCATGCTAGAATTCATAAAATTCTGCCAAGATGGTACCATAAATTGTTTGAATATAAGTATTTTTATAAGCATGTTGAAAATAATGTGCAGAAAGTGCCACAAGAAGTAAAGGCTAGTTAATGCATCAGAGTTCAGTTATCCCTGGCTCATCAAAAGCTGTTTAGAGCTCTTTTTGAGTTACCAAAAATACTTAACTCTTCTGTAATGTGCAACAAACTCAGTATTTGTTTAGAAATACAGTTATGCACGTGGCAAATGCTTTTGGTTTGAATTACACACTTACGGGAAAATCTGAAAACAGGATGAAAAATGCATAGTGTTTGAAACTGAAATAAATACTGAAAGCTTAAGAGTATAAACTGTTCATGGCCTGTGTCTTACCATTGCACACACTAGTGTGTCTTTTTGCCTACTGTTATTTCCCATGTTTCCCATACTTGATTCACCCATCAGATTTAAGTGTTTGAATTAGAAGGCAAGCTAACGGTTAAATGCCTATTTGCCTAAAACAAATATCGTGTTTTGTTCTTAGTCTGTGTATCTTTATTGAAAAGCATACATTGAAACTCTTACTGAAGGGTGGTGTTCTCATATCCTGAAATGACTTTTAATTTTTTTTTTATGATTTTTCTTACTAACAAAAATAACTTTTAATTTTTTTTTTTTTATGATTTTTCTTACTAACAAAAATTATCTTGTGGCTTTGCTGAGAGTTTTTTCAGAATGAGTTGGAAACCAGTTTGAGAAATACTTCCTCATTCCCTGTGCTGAAGAGATAGCTCGAAATGATAGGTGGACATAGAGAATAGATTACCCAAAAAAACCAAACAAAAAAACTTTTAAATTTTGAATTATTAGTTTAGTTCAGGCTTATAGGAAAGAATCGAAAATATTTCATTGTAGTGGCCTTTATAAAATGAATGCATGGCCATAGTCAAATTGAAGAAAAAATGTCTTCAAAAATCCTTACTACCTATTTGACTAATTGAAAAGGTTTGAGCTTTGGGTTTAGTTTTTGAAAAGTCCAAACATAGAATCTGTTGTGGAAAGACAGTTCTTGTGACAGCTGCAGGGATTGGGTCAGAGTTAAAGTCCGTTAGGAAGGTCGTTATGGGGAAGCTTGCATTGGTAATCCCTATGCTATAGCTTCCTACAACATCAGGGGTTCGTTTCCAAACCACCAGCCATTTACCTGGCACATAACTTAGACCCTTCAACAATTACACAAGCACGCGTATGCACACAAGGGTTTATGATAGAATATATAGAAAGACTTAGCCATAAAAGCTGGTTTAGAGCATTAGCTTCGAAACTAAAAAAAAAAAGTGGTATTTTTCGCTCTGCACAGAATGAAATACTAAATACTGAAGATATCCAAATGGACCGTTTCCTGGCTGCACAAGAACCTGACCAAATCATGACTAGCGTGCAGCTTGCTGAAATGAAAAACGCTGTTATAAACCATATGTATTTTGCTGTGGTAAGTAACAATCAGTTAATGCTTTCTTAGCAGAAAATGTAAAATATATGTTATTCAATTTATCTCTCATTATACTACTGAGCTAATCTTTAACATCTTTTGAAGTAGTAATAATGCCTTTTAACCTGCAGTGTTTAATAATCCCATATTTACTACATCTACCATTACCTAAAATATAATTTAATAATGGTAATTGGTAGGCATGGGTGTGCAGAAGACCTGGTGGACTGCTTGAAATCTTGGTGTAATATACACAATAAGTAGTGGCTAATATTGATCAACAAAATATCATTGGATTACAGTCTTTCTATGACTTTCCTGTTATCTAGCTGAATTACACTAACACATTTTTAAAACTAACCATATCCTAGAGCAAGTATTTTGTTGATTCATATCAATGCTTTTTATTACAAGAAAAATTGAGCTAAATGCACTCCTCAGTGTTAATGTTGTCACATATCTAATATCTGATAAATGTGCTACATTAGTAATTAAAAACACTATTTCATCTCTAGAAAAAACAATTTATTACTTTGAATTAGGTTATATTATCTCTGTAAGTTACTGTGATGCAGATCGTGGTGTGTAAGTATTTTTGTAGGAGCTTGCTTACATGAAGCACTGTATGATTTTGTAAGTGCAAAATCAGGTCCTCTGTATATTAATGTAAGTTCACAGGAGAAAAAGAATTAGAATTTTTAAGTCCTCAGTGTACACAAATTTTAAACATGAGATTAAGAGATAGAAGACTCATGCTGCTTAAATCTATACACCTTCAATGCTACATCTTTTATCACTGACAGTTTATCAAGGCTATAGCCTCCAGACCTTTAAAACATAAGTGTCTTTGACTTTCCGTGCGTACTACACACAACAAGTGCACTTCTTACCAGATTGTCTTTCCCTCATACTGTTATGCAATTATGTGTAGATGGAGTAATCATAATCCTAAAGACAACCTCTCCTAAAAGACTTTTTTGGTAACATGTATAAGGTTATAATGCTAGGCTATAACTAAATGTTGTGATAATAGTAATATATTTTTGCACCTACTGCCATATCTTCACATTATTGGTAACTTGCAAGAGGAATCCAAAGTTTCCATTTTGCCATAGAAAAACCCAAAACAGTATTTTTTTTAATGTGGATAAGTGGACCAAATCTAGTAAAACAGTCCTTACATAGCAACCACATAAACAAGAAGCAGGGAACAACAGGAAAAATGGGGAGAAAAATTGCCCATATTCTTTTCCTTTTAGGTCACTAATCCTCTATGTCATCATTTTGCCATCCAAATGTAAAAAAGAGAAATATAAAGAGATTACTACATTGAATGTTTTGCTTGAACTGTCTCTTTAAAAAGTTGCTATTTTGGGGGGGGTTATACAGTATTTATTGAATACATTTATTGGTATCTGGTCTGCGGGTTGACTTTATCCTGTTTTACAGGCTGTTAAGTACAGATTTGCTCAAAAAGACGAGCTGGATAAATGCAAACCAGAGGTAAGGATTCTCACAAAGATGCCATGTTGCGTATATGGAATTTTATTATGAAGTTAGGCAAATGTACTTGCATTGTGAAATGAACTATCAAAGAAACATTTTAACATTTATCTTATCCAAAACTCTAATTATTGAAGAGTTGAAGAGCATCATTGGAATACTGTTGAATTTTGTTTGTTCTTAGAGTACTTTCTGTGCTGCCCCCTTTTTTATAACAGAGCTCTTTAATCCTGCTGGTTAAGAGAACTTTACCTCCTAACGTTAAAAGAAAAAAAACAACAATGCCCTGATGTGATTTAGAGCATCTTAAATTATTCAAGCACTGTATTTATGCAGTAGCAATGAAGAGAAGGTATACACAACTCCTTGCAGTGCTTGCGTGGTTTTGCTAGCAGGGACAGACTTTAGCTAAAGGTTGTCTCTCCGTAGAAATTAAGAGTAGTTGTTAAGGCACAAGCCTTAACCATCATCATGCAGGTTTCAGAGTGTACTGAAGCACAGATCGCAGGTAGAATATGCTATATTTTCCAGTCCTGTTTTCATAATTACTTTGCCTTAATTTCTTTTTTTTTTTTTTGTACTATTAAGTTAATCTGTCATTTTTCTGCCTATTAGGCCAAATATATGCCATAAATCAGGTACAGGTCAGCAACAGGTTTTGTTAAGTCTTTGTTATATCTTAAGTAAAAAAATACTTTCAAAATTTTCTCTTTTCTGTCTCTAATGCTAAGAATAAATCTTTAAATAATGTTGAAATGTTATCTCTTAGTACTTAAAGAGCATTATACATAGTAGCTATGAGCTACTGTATGTAATATGGTAACTTGTGTTATTTAAAAGCTAAAATGGGAAACACTTAAAGAATATCTATTAGCTTCCTGTATTTCTTGGTAGTTGAAGATTTGGTATTTTTGTGAGCCATACTACATAAATAGTTACTTGATACATAAGTGAGGTCCCAGTCTGACAAAATGAGCTCTCAGGCTTCACAGAAACCTCTTTCTATTTGATTTCTTTCTACTGACACAGTAAGGAAGGGAGGAGAAAAATATTTTTAAAACATGAGCACTAAAATACCTTTGTCATTGTCCAACACTACCATTAATGGGCAAAATGCTGTGTGCATTTCTGTTACTGAACAGATTTGTGTTGGAATTTAATGTTATTGCTTAGTTTATTGAGTTTATGGGAAAAAATCTTCAGCTTTCTTAACACATGTAAGCTGAAATTGTTATTCTGTACTCTTAGTATAAGTTTTTGTTTGGAAACTTTAAGCCTAATTCTAATACTTCTCTTAATGATCGCCCGCCACCATCTTTATTGCTTTGGGGAATATCCATTGCTAGCCTTCGCATCAGATATGGGTCTTTTTTAGGCAGTATAGTTATGGCTTTTAAGAAAAGCTCCAATAAAGATTTCTGATAATACTAGTGAAGTAAAATAAAACCTATGAACTAAAATAACAGGTTAGAACTACATACTCTATCCAGTCGATTCAGCTTGTGTCTTCTAGGAAGGCTTAACTCAGCTAAGTGTTCTGTTATCCATCATCTTACCTAAAATACTGATTTCTCTTTTGTCAGCTTCTTTTCCACATTATGCTATATAAAACATAACTTATTGTCTGTGGACCTTTGTTTTTCATTTGTTTCTGCTCAGAGTTTTAATGGCTGTACCAGCAGTGCCTCACGAGAAACGGCTAGTTCCTCATCAGCCAGAATGCGAGCCAGTGCAGCTTTGCACAGCTTATCGAGTAGTAAGGCACTACAGAAGGTGTCTCCTGATACTGAAAAAGTTCATCATCACCTCAGTTTTCTATCATCTTTTTTTTACCCCTTACAAATAACGCTGGAAACAAGCTCTCCACTTCCTCCTTATCTTGAAAGTAATGCAAAAGGCCTCACACTCTCCCAAAACAGCTTTGTTGCAGTGTACTTTCCAAATAATGCATTGATGTCGCTGTTTATTCTAGTACCAGAATTTTCAAGAGATAGACGTTGCTATCAGAATGTAAAAAGACAGATATGTAGTACGATCACCAGATGAGGGCCAGTAGTAACATGCTTGTGCATGCACAATATACTGGGTCATCTTCACACATCGTAGCTCCAGGCAGCAGAGAAGTTGTTCTTTGACTACCATTTAAAAGTTTCTGATTGCTCTTTAGATGTGCTGTTTGCATATAATTAACATTACAAAAGTATGAGTGCAACCATTATTTCCAAAGGAAATAATGTGAAGATTTTAATATTGCATGTATGAATGAGAAAATTGAAATAAATGTGAGTTGCAAACACCAGATGCACAAAGACTTGATTAAGAGAAAATTGTCTAGATGAGCGGCTTTATTTATTGTTAATGTAACAACAGCATACATTAGGAATCTGAGAAACGAACCATTTGTAGAGAAACTAAATATCTAATGCTAAGATGGAGCTCATTCACTGAGAATTTAGCTGTGATTTGACTATGATTATAATTTCTTTCAGAAGTTTTTTCAGGTTTGATCTCCGCTCCTAATGATTGCGGTTTATTATTGAAACATTTTTGGAAATTATCTTGCTAATAGCAGTGTACTTCGTCAATGTGAAAACCACAATTGGACTCAAAGTCTGTGTTAATTTAAATTTTAAACTAATTTTAAAACAATTGGTAGGATGTCTTGAGTAGCTTTATCTAATATACATCAGGAGTCTGTCTTTTTTTTTTTTTTTGGCAGAGATCATAAAGTCAACAAGTTGTTGGAGACAAAAGCAACAATAAATTTATATAGCTGTTTAATTCCTAGCAGTCCAACTGGTGATGTTCCTGCCTCTGCTTCTCTCAGTTGTGACTCCCTGTGCCAGTTCCTTTGAATTTACCAGAGCCTCAGACTGTGTGGTCAGACAAAATAGCTGTATTTCAAACAGAAGTTATCAGGCAGAGGGATGTGATTGCAGCTGGTTTGTGCATCTTAGCTTTCTCTTGAACCTGGACTAGAGGAAAGGTGTAAATAGCAATGTTGCTGAGATCTTCAGTAGCTCCTCTTTCATAACATTACTTTGTGGAAATAAAGGTTTGGAAAGCTGAGAGTACAGACAATAGCAGGGAAATTGAGGGGCAGATGCAGCATTTCATGAAAGCCATTAGATCCTTCTGGGTCCTCTGAAAGCTTGTGATGTTAAGTGTTTCACTGCCATGAGTGGCAGAGAATAAGAAGGAAGCCCTGTGCCATTAAGAAGATCTTCAGAGCTTTGAAATCCGCTGGGATCAATACCTGTGCTATCTGTAGCATTAGCTGCTTCTCTGACATGTTGCATGGGAATAGGAGAACCGGCGAGGTAAAACATGGTTTACAGTTTTATAATGTGTACTCGTAAATGATATGTTTAATGACTTTACATTTTTCTCTAGGTCTTTTTGAGCTACTGTGGGGTGTGCTCTGCACTGTTGGAAATCATAACACACCTTTGCATACCTTTCCAGAATAAATTATAGGCAAGTTATTGAGTGTGTGAATTGTAATTTGTTTTTAAAAGGGAAGCTGTATTCAAATCTTCTGAGAAGAGAAGCACATTCTGAAACCTAATATGTTTTCAATGAAAGCCCAGTTCAGTAAGAGTGAAGGCCTTTCTAGATGACAGCAGCTTATTGAATCAGGCAATAAGTAGTATTTCTGGTTTGGTTTATAATAATCTCCCTGTTTTATTATATTACTAACACTTCACTTGGAGATTTCCTGTTGGTTCTTGCAAGGTTTTTTTTTTTTTTTTTTAAGCTGTTCTTATTCTCTCATTCCTAGGTTAAAAGTATGGACCTGTCCAGAGGCACATGGCATATACTTGAAGGATTAGCAGAAGAGTATTTATTTCATGATGTAATCACAGAACTTGCTGCTGGGCAAAAGTATGCGACACCTCCTGTGCAACTTCTTCATTCTCTTCTAGAATATATCCTATTGGTGAGAGATGAAGACCTAAAGTATTGTAAATGTTAAAGCAAGAAATGGAAGTATTGTGATCTTTGCTTCTGACATTATTTTTAGTAGGTTTTAGTGATGTATTCACCCTTCACCGTGTTCATCAATGTGTTTGTGGTAAAAAGGGAAGAATTTAATATTTAAGGATTTTTTAAAAATTATTATTTTATATTATTTTATATTTTAAAATTTATTGTTAAATATTGTGGAAGAATTGGCCCAGAATTTTTTTTGTTGCTGTTACAAACAGCAGTTGTCTGACTTTTTTTTTTTAACCTCGTAGGCCACAGATAGAGAGCTCAGTTGAGAAGAAGGTTTGTTCTAAGTCGTCATGCATTCAGCTGGAATATCACACTAGAGCAAGCTCTCCTTTCTTTCGTATTTTTTGTAAACTCTGAATTTTCTGCTTGTAGTTACCCATTAAATTGCATGTTAGTTCACTGATTAAATTTGGTCACTTGGTTTAGTAAGGAATAAAGAAAATATATAAGCTCCTCGTGATTATGGATCTTTGGCCAGTATGGAGCCAATATTATTTTCTCGTTTTATTACAGGGAAACACCAATGCAATATTTTATGCTAAACTTCGTCACATTTTGTACCTTGTTCTCCAATGTGATCCTCCTTGGAAGTCACCATCTATGTTAAAGTATTATTTGGATCTTCTTCAGTGTCCTGTCTGTAAGAAAGGCACATGGTCCTTGATAGAGATGCTTGTAAGGTGAGAGAGTTTAACGAGGTGTTGGATGCAATAGTTGTTATATTACTCCAGACTCAGGGATGGGGGAGGAGGGTTGGAATTGTATTGTATCAAAGTCACCTTTTCACCAGAACAATTTAACTGTATGTGCAGGTCTGCAATTGTAACTGACATTTGGACCTTTCACCTTATGTTTCAGTGAGTATTAGCTCACAGGCAGAGGGGTTTTTAGGGAAAGGAAAACGTGTGCATATCCTTGTCCTCCTTTTTAAAAAAAGATTTATTTTTTTAAGCTTTCCACAAATTACAATAATTATGTATTATTGCTGTTCTGGTGTGCCTGTGTTTATGTACACACACACATATGTATCTCTCTGCAGTTACAAAGCAAATTCCAGTCTTACCTTACCAAACATGAAGCTGCATGTTGTATTTTGATTTTAATCATAAACTTTATCATCTTGTTTGGAAAGTCTGATTTATATCCTATATCTACAAATACAAGACTCTGTACATATTTGCTGTTTGGGTGATTAGTCTGTGCTTTAGCTTGAGAACTCATTTTTTGTAACTTATATCAATAGAATTCAATAGAAATTAATTCCTTCATTAATTTGGAAGAGAAACTATACATCTTATTACTCTCATAAGATCTTAATTAACATCTAAATACTTTGATACAACTGTGATTACAGATATATGAATGTGTATGATTGTAAGCATGTCTGTAGTCTTGAAGGGCATTGTATCACTGTACTCGAATCACTGTAACTGGACATTTAAGAGTTTTTATTAGGAACTTGTCACATGGAATGGAGGAGAGTGGTTTTTTAGCTAAAGCATGTTATCTTCTAGCACTTACTGGCAGAATACCTAGCAGTTGTATACGTGGTATTTCCAGTACTCAAAATTCTAGCCAAAAAAATGTGTTCGCACTTTACTTCAAAATTATCTCCATCATGTTAGAAAATCATTAGACTTGATCACAAACTGTAGTCCTGTTAAATAATATGTGTGAACTGCTTTGTTTTGTAGGCTGCTACAATGGCTATAAAATATTGCACAAGACTGCCTTGTAATTAAAGGATTTCAAAGCAGTTATGTTAAATTCAGTAATTGTATAGTACCTCAGGTAGAGACAGAAAAGCTAAATAAGGTTAAATTATTTAGTTTACCCTATAATACAATAATACAAAATCTTCATCTACAACACAAAGCCACAGTCAAAAACATGTTAATTTTGGGGAGAAAATACAGCTTTAAATCCAGAAGGTTAGGCTTTAAAATTATGAATGTTGCTGGGGAGCAAGGTATTTCCTTGTCAAAACTGTCAAAATTCAAAGCCGACTTTTTTGCCAGTAGATCAGACTATGATTCCTGTCATACAAATGGATTTTTCGGTGTTTATTTTTCAGGTCTTGCCTTTACTGTGAAACTGTTTGTCATGCAGTCCCAGTTTCAGGGGGAGGAGATGCACAGAGGATAGTTCACAAAACATTATTGAAGTTTTTCTTGGATTTAGTAAAAGCTGAAGTAGAGTTTCTGACAAAAAGGTAGATTTTATAGGATAATACTTTCTTACCGCTTTTCACAATTTCACATGCATTTCTGTATCTACAGCAGGTTGTATCCTGATTTTTTATGTCCCTAATAAGGTGATGTTCTACAGAGATGGCAGTTTAGCATTTCTTTTTATATTTCTCAATTCTTAGTGTGTTTATTCTAATCTGTAAAGGGTTTTTTCTAACAGTGTTTTAAGGCCTCTAACTTTTCCCAGCCTATTATTTCACTGTATTACAAGTTCCTGTAAGCATTTAGTTTTGCTATTAAAGTTGTATTTTTAGCTTTGCAATGCTTCAGTATTCATTCTTTAAGGCAGACAAGCAGTATTTTGAACACACTGATTTTTTTTTTTTTTTTTTTTTTTTTAATGCAACTAACTGCTGTCTTTTCCTAGGGAGACAATTATCTTTCCTTAGTTTATGAAGTATAAAAAAAGTCTTGGTTTTGCTCTGCCTTTATATAGTAAAGGCAGCCTTTACTTTATGTAATATTAGCACAATATTTGAATTCCTTCAGTCTGACTGTAATAGTCATCATTATTTTACTTATTATTCATCAGAAATTGTGTCTGATCTTTCCGTACTTAAAAATTGCCAAACCTGTGTGTGTTTTGACAGAAGACAAGGTTTCTGTCTGGTAACTATAGTAATCAAAGTGGCATAAAGATTTAGGTTTTTTCACTTTCTTTTTTTGCAGTTTGGTTGAAGGGACCAATTCACAGCATCTGCAAGCCATGCCACAGACAGTTCTTCTGAAGACCTTTTGGCTGGGAAGCGAGGCCTCAGTGCTTTTTACCAAACACATAAATATTCTAGCAGATTGGGTCATCCTTTCCCATAGAGAATTGAACAGAAGAAATGATGTGAGTATGAATTTTATACTTCAAAATAATGAAGACCGACATATTTTTTTTAAAGGCATTCCTTTGTTCATTCCTTTGTGAGGAATTATATGTAAGTATCACAGCTGCTTGTTATAGCTGCCTTTTGTTGTGAAGCATGCTGGTTTTTGCTCCACTAAAGGAAATGAATTGATCCATAAGATTCTCATATTGATCTGTAGAGAAGAAACGAGTCATGAGTAGCTTGTTGGCTACATTCAGATGTTCACATGCCCTTACCAGCAGGTATTACTGTAGTCATTAGGGACACCAGCTTAACACATCCCCTCAAACAATAAGGTGTAACGAAAGAGATTATTATCTTATTTTACAGTGATTGTATTCAGGAAGTGTTGGAAGGAGAAAGCTAACAAAACTAATAGTTTTTTTGTTGTTTTCTACAGATATGCATTATTTTATTTTAATAAATGCCCCAGTTTTCTTCCCAAGTCCTTTAGTTTCATTTCGTATCTTCCCTGGGTCTTTTCATAAAAATGGAATTGAAGGCAACTTAATTGCTGTTCTGTGACCTGCTGACCAGCAGGACGTTGACCTGAAAGATACAGAGTGTCCTCTGTACCACCTCTTTCTTTTCAGAAGCTAGGGGCCTTGTAAAACATCTTTGACTTCTAGATTCTCACATAAAATACAAACTTACTGCTGTCTCTGCGTTCTCTTTTAAATTATTGTGAAAGCACAGAATAAATAGGTACTTCATTCACTTTTTCAATACAATAACAGAACAACAATAGAAAATCAAGTATTCCAGAGAAAAAAGCACTTTCAATAGAATACCTAGTAGTTCTTCATTATGTTAAGAAAGCAGAAAGATTAAACATAATGAGAGCTTCACTCATCTTACCTAGCCAGACCTCCTACCTTTTTTGAGGGCTATCAAAGCAAGACATTCTGAAACAGTGCTGCCTTTTATCCTTGGTCAAGATATTAAAAAAGTGACTAAAATTAGGCTTCTATACCCATATTTATATTTAAACAACCTACCTTTTCAAAGGTACTGAGCACCAAGCAGGCTTGCATTCAGGTGGTGTCAGTGGCCATTCTGTTTCTTTGGAAAATGAGACTGCTTTCATATGTTTCCTGGCGTTGAATCTGCAGTTTAAGTGTAGGCACCATTTTCTTTTTTCTACTGTGCCTTCTTTTGACAAGTTCCAGCCCTGTAAGCCATACCTTTTTCATAAACCGTTCTTTGCATAAGCAGAATAATCACTTGTGTCGGATAGGGCGTAGTACATATATGAAAAATAAACTTAAAAGGAAGAATAAACGTAACATAAAACATAGACCTACCTCTTGTTTAGATTCTCTTTTCATTATATACATCTATATAAGAATTGTACTTTCAGCACAAAACCCAGATGCCTGTTGCTTTCCCACTTTGATCTTATGCACTGTAATGTACAATATCCCTGCAGATACGAATTCTAGCCTTAAAAAGCAGCTTGTTGCCTCATAATATCTGTAGTGTTATATGTTCTTTCTTACAGCCATGTTCTTTAACTTCATATTTATATATCGCATTTTCTTTCCCTTTGCATTTTTTGGCAAAATGAAACTCTAAAACAAAATACCGTGGTTTTACGTTCAAAACTTGTTATTATCACTTTCTGCCCTCTCAATTTTGTTATACTAAAACTTGATATACTGATTTTTCCGTCTATTTAGAGACTACATTTAAAATTACGTGACATAGTTTAAAAGGTCATTCAGAAAGCCAAAGGATGAGACCCTCCCCAGCTGTGCAGGCAGAAATGTGTTTTCTTTTCTCCTTCCTTTTTTTTTATTATTTTAGAGATGCATAAATAAAGCACAGTATTTCCTTGCCATTAAACGTAGCATATTGGGTGCAAAATTTTCCTTCCTGTCTTCAGTTGTAGGGGTGTGAGTCATTGTTACCAGTTTTGCTTTTTAAAAGCTGTTTGCTTAAGAGGCAACACATTGGCAAGAAACACATTAAGGCCATTCAGAAACGTAAATGAAAGGAACTACTTTGGGTATTCTTACTATGTGCATGGGCACAGAAATTAAGTGTTTTATAGCACAGTGTGAAGGGGTGACCATGTTTCCCAGCTTACACAAGCATGCTGGCTCATGGAAAAAACAAACAGTTGTGATATACCAAACTTCCATGCAGTCCTCCAGTGAAAATATCTGTAAATATAAAAACCAGATTAATAATTTAATTAAATTCTTTTTTGAGGCATATCTAACACATTCTTTTCTAAGTGGTAAAAGTGGGCAATTAGTTTTGGGTTTTTTTTAACTTTTTAGAATCAGATTAACTTTTTTTGTGATTCAAAGAGATTGCAACAAATCAGCACCAGAGTGGAGGGAAAATACCTGTATACGTTTCCTCTCTTCTAGTGCTGATTTATTGTGAAATTATGGTTTTTATATATGTGTATGTGTGTAAATGTGTGTGCTTAAAAAGAACAATCCAGAAACAGTTACAGTGTTCTAAGTGGGAAAATCCATGCTGAAATTCTGAGGTACTGGTTTCCTTGGCTTACATGTTCTGAAGGTATTTTGCTTTTCAGGCCTATTATAACCTACATCAGAAAAAAAAAAACAAAATGAAGGGCAATGAAGACTTAAGTTAGATGTGTGCATTTGATTTCTTGTGTTGGTGGAATTTACTTTGTCTTAAATGTACCAGAATAAAATTAGTGATAGGAAATCAGATACCCTCGGTGATCACTGTCTAAATCTCCTGGGACAACTTGGTGGAATAAAACTGATGTGCTATCCTTGTAGTTAAAAATGCACTGCCAAAGAACATAATAGTTTTTCCACCACTTGAGATCTTCAAATCAATATTGAATATAATTTTAATATAAATAACATTATTTATTATGTTTTTTACATAGGTTTGATGCAGAAACTCCTGGTCAAGGTTCCTTGAATCAAAGCTGTTAATTCAGTTTTAGAATTTACAAAGGAACATGTATATTGCCTATAGCACTTTGAGTAGCATTGAGCTATTGCATGGCTTTTCACAATGTCACAGATGGTAGCAGAAATGCTTTTCATACCTGACACTACTGTTGTTTTTTTAAACAAAGCTGTTTTTCATAGCCTGACAAAGGAGTGAAAAAAGGCATTAATTCCATTTTTTTAGTTGCATCGTCTTGCATATTTGTAATTTGTTTTCTTCCATGTTTCAGATTTCATTACCTGGGATAAATTTGTGTGCTGTACATTTGTAGAACTAAATGTCTTCCTGGTCTATCTGTCATTTCCAATAGCTTTCTTGGAAGCGTGTTTTAGGTACTTTTGGAGTACTGCATAACCCTAAAAACATTTGCACTACATGAAAATGAACTCTAAAGAACAACTCTAAAATAACTCTGCAATTCAAAGTAAAAAAGTTAAAATGAATTTTCCTACGACTTAAAAGCTTTCCTGTAAGAACTTTTATGTGTACTAAAACACACTGTGAAACTTCTGTCACTGTAGCACTTGACTTGGCAAAGCATTAAATGGAACAGCAATGTAGGAATTGCATTTGCTAAGCTGGCAGACATCAGTTGTACTGATGTGACCTTTGTATGCTAACACAGTCAACAGCCTCTTCCCACTTCAGTGCTTTTCTTGGTGAGATAGCTTTGATTCTCAACAATAAGAA
This sequence comes from Egretta garzetta, assembly GCF_000687185.1. Lineage (NCBI taxonomy): Eukaryota > Metazoa > Chordata > Aves > Pelecaniformes > Ardeidae > Egretta > Egretta garzetta. The sequence goes on from NW_009258795.1 coordinate 1,057,067, forward strand.
CAAGGAAAAGAGTTTTGAAAAAAGGTTTAACTGAATCTTACTTCATTTGCTGTACACAGGGTAGTGGGTTGACCTCAGCTGGCAGGTAAGTCCCCACCCAGCCACTTGCTCACCCACCCCACGATGGGATGAGGGGGAGAATCAGAAGGGCAAAACTGAGAAAACTCATGAGTCGAGATAAAGACAGTTTAATAAGTGAAGCAAAGCAGTGCACACGAGCAAAGCAAAACAAGGAATTCATTCCCTGCTTCCCAAGGGCAGGCGGGTGTCCAGCCAGTTCCTGGAAAGCAGGGCTCCACCACGTGTAGTGGTCACTTGGCAAGGCAAACGCCATAACCCCGAACATCTCACCTTCCTCCTCCTTTCCCCAGCTTTTATTGCTGAGCACAATGTTTATATGGCATGGAACACCCCTTTGGCCAGTTTGGGTCTGCTGTCCCAGCCGTGCCCCTTCCCAGCTCCTTGCACACCCCCAGCCCATTCGCTGGCGGGGGGCAGAGTGGGAAGGAGAAAAGGCCTTGGTGCTGTGCGGGCACTGCTCGCCAATAGCTAAACCTTCCCTGTGTTATCAACGCTGTTCGAGGCACAAATTCAAAACACAGCACAGGCTGCTATGAAGAAAATCAACTCCATCCCAGGCAGACCTGGTACACTCGGGTTTATAAGGAAGAATAATACTGCAGTTCTGTTACGCATCTTTTCAGCACAATCTGAAATACTATGTTTTGTAGCAGTACATTTGTTTTAGGAATTTAAAAAATACATTATTTATGGGGACAAGGGAGAGACTTGAAGAGTTTATAATATACCTACAAAAATCATGTTCATGTTTGCCAATATATAAAGAAACAAACTTAAAACTAAATCAGATTCAGGTTTGATTAAAGATTGAAGTCATAGATGATAGAGCCCAAATCAGTGGTTCCTGAGTATGCTTAGTTTTTCTTAATTGAAGGCTTGTGTTCCAATGACCAGTAGTCACAGTCAGTCTAAATGGCAGCATAACCAAAACCCTCTCATTTAAATGTGGTTTTAGTTAATCCAAAATTGCATTTGTTGATAAAATAGCAGTTCATGTCATTTATATGGGTAACTTGTTTTGTATCTAGGGATAAGAGTTTCTATATAATGTTCTGAATATTGCTTTTCTATATCTACAAAAAAATCAAGTGGCTCCTCAGTATTTACTTTTTTGCTGATTAATGTACAGAGATCACTTAGCTTTGCAAGACTTTATGCTTACATTCTAAAAATATTGTTGCTGAAACTTTTTTTCATATTTGTTGATATTTTTCCCTTTACGTTAGTTTGGTAATTAAAAATGTCATCTGAACTTCAGAAAAACTGCAGCTTTAAACCAGCAATAGAGTTGTAAAGCAGTAGAAGAGACTTTTCAAGATTTAGCCTCTTGAGTTTGATAGCAGAAGCAATTTATGTGCACAACGATGCTTTGTCATACGTTGAAGCAATTCCCACGTTCAGTGGAAATGCTTGCTGCTTTTTCCTTTTTAATATCGCATGTGTTTTCATTACTGTGTTTGTATTGTTCTGTGGCTGAAAATGAAAATATTTTAAAGATGTTAATATTGGAATATTTTTAAAAGAGATGATACTTTCAGTAAGCTAGAGCATTTCCCATAGCATTGAACCATTTAATTCAAAATCTTAAGGAGAGGCGCTTGGTTTGTACTACCGTTGCTTTACCAAAATGTCAACCAAGCTTGCATCCACTGGCAGTATCTGGTTTGTCTTTGTCGGCATGCAGAGATACTTCGCTGAGCAAATGTAGTCTGCATCCACTGGCAGTATCTGGTTTGTCTCTGGCATGCAGAGATACTTCGCTGAGCAAATGTAGTTGCAACTAGTGTATCATCAGCCACATCTAGTATGCAGCTATATATCTGACTTCGAAACATTATTAATACTTGCAGTATTAACAGTTGTTACTTCAACCTGCTGCCTCAAGGTCAGCTTTCGCTCCCCGCCCCTTTCCTTGAAAATATTCCATAGATTTATGTAATACAAGCTTGTGATTTAGAAACAAGAAAAAGAATATAAATACTTGTGCTTTACATCCATATCTACCTCAGATTACATCTACATGTCCTTGATCCTGTCACTTACCTCTGTTGTGCTTATTTGCTGCATTTGTGTAATTTATTTTCTGCAAAGGACTAGTGATGGAATTAAATTATTCACCCAGCATTTTGCTTTGGGGTCCAACGATAAAAGAGGTATGCGTACTTAAGGGAAATTTAAATGCATTTCAGATGTTTTAAATTAGTTCTTCAGTTTCTGTTCCCGAATCCTCAGAAGATAGCGAGTAAAGTAGCTTTTAAAATATTTAAATTTTATTTGAAGAGAATTATTTTCATGTTGTTGACATGCCATATCAATGTTCTCAGGCTTTTTTATTATGAGGTCCCACAGTTCATCTACAATAAATTATTATGATACACCAAAGCAAGGGGCAAACCAAATCAAGTAGAGCTTAACAGAGTAAGAGGAAGTAGGGCTGGAAGCGATCTCAAAGATCGCATTCCTCACATTTTCCCTGGCCAGTTCTTAACAGCCTTCAGTGATGGAGACCACACTGCCTCCCCACAGAATGTTAATTTGTAGTTGTGTTTATTCCTTTTCTTTTGAATGACAAGTCTGCTAACTGTAGGGACAGTATTTATGGAGGTTTTCGACAAATTACTTTCTAATCTTTTTGTAATAAATCTCATCTGTGCCACATTCTCTGTTGCTCTTATATATGTCTGTTTGATTTATTGATGAAGCTCAAACTGTTTCAGTCTTTGGTGCTTTCCAGTTCCTGAAGGAATCCTATTAAATTATTTTAAACCAGCCTTGAACATATTTTGTTCTCAAAGGAGTATCGGACAAGCCATTGACTGGTGTGAGATCACAACAGAAGACAGACAAGTTTTGCTTTCTTTAAAATCTCAAGCTGGCAAATAAGCATATCTTCAGTTCGTTTTGTCTGTTTTGAAGTATTCTCTTCCGCTAGAATGCAGTGTGTCGGCTGGTGCTCTAGTGTAACAGTCGTGATTCTCCAGCAGAGCCTTGGGTGGGTGTCTTTGGGCAAATGAATTTCATGTGTTCCTGCAGTGGTGCACGTATTCACCCAATTTTCACTTTCAAAACTGACATACAAATACTGACTTTTCTGTGGTTGTTCACATGGTCAGAGGAGTCACTTAGTTCAGAATCATTGCCTAAAAGATTTCTGCATGACATGGCGAGGTGTTGAGCAGGCAGATCTGACCTTCCTTTGCACCGACTAACTCAGACACTAGACGCCGTGCTTTACCCAACCAATACTGATGAAGTGAAGTGGTCACGTGGGTGAACAAATATGTTCATATGTCTCATGGTACTTTCTGGATAGCATGTTAATGTGCTGTATATTGTTTTGATGCCTCCTGAAGAAAATACGCTTTGGCTTTTTCATCTACCCGTGACCATTTTGTGCAGGTTCAGGGGAGAAAAAGGTAAGGCTAATGCCCATAAGTATGTTATTTCTACATTTGCAGCTGCTAGTCTCTTTGGAATTATGTAGCAGGAGAAAGTTTCCTGACCTCACAAACTGGCTGCCAAGGTTTTTTCTGTGCAGAAAACTAACACCTTGCATCCTTTTTTCTTCTGGCACAGACATGCACGGTTAGTCACAAAAGGAGCTTTAATGTCATGATGAAATCTTCAGGAAAAGAGAATCCTAACAGAGCAGGGAGAATAAGATCCCTGTAATTGTCAGGTTAAACACAGGGTTACTAGCATAAAAGTGGTACTTGAAATCTTACAGTTAAACAAAACGTAATTTAAAAAGAAATCACACTTTGTACTTGTAAGCTTTGACCCCATTTTGCATGTTGTTTAGACAGGATGTTTTCAGATAACTTTTATTTCTCCAATGCCAAATCTTTGTTGATGTGGCATCAATGGCATCTTAATTCTGTTGACCTGGCTGCAACAGTTAGCTTTCCAGCAGAAAAAGGAAAGCCAGTGAAGAAGTGATGTGGCAACCGAGTGGGCTTTTATCTAAAGTTCTCTAGTGTTATTACTGGTACATTATGACTGTGAATTTGTTATACAGTACAGGTCTATAGACACTTTTTTTTTTTTTTCATTTAGGCTTTCAGATGTGAAATAGCTGGTCTATTAAATGCAATTCTTGGAACTGTAGTGGAATATTGGATCATCTCAAGTTTGCTTATGGACAGAAATGTGTTTTATCAAGTAGCTGACGATTTGGCACAGTACCTTGCCATTTCATGTGACGGTGAGTGTTTGAAAGGCCTCTCAAAGTCTTTTAATCAGGTACATTAAAGTCCTAACTAAAATCCTTGGTTTACTTTCAAGTTATACTTTACCTGCGTTGCAGCGGTGCAGTCTTGTGGTGTGAGGTGTACATATGCAGGAAACTCTTTTATTGTCTGTATACGTCTGTCTGTTTGTCTGTCCCAAGCAAAGACAAAATAGAACAGGCTTTCTTATTAAAAACCCTCTAAATAGATCTCAATAGGTGTGAATTTGAAAGCAAGACTACACCATGTGAAAAATTAAAAAAGTCTTTGGAGCTCTTTTGTCAGTTTACGAAGAGCTTTAAGCATATGATAATAAGCCATAATTTCAGAGAGGCAATTGGAGACACCTTAGCTCAGGTGAAATTTTTCACTCCACAAACTTGGTCTTGTTTGCTGAAGACACTTCAGCCGTAAGTCCGGAAGCTATGCCAAACTCTTTGACCCATACAGGCTTCAAATGAAACATTTCAGTGTCTCATTCGAAATCCTTAGGCTAAATGGACTTTGTTTGGGCAGTGGGGGAAAATTCCAACTACCCCCGTGAATCGCTATTGTGCATCTTAATTAAATAAACTAGATAAAGAGAAATGTCATGACTCAAACGAACCATTATCATTTAACAGGGAAAGTTGGTTGAGTTACCTGTCCTTTTTAGCAACTAGGGGATAAGGAACTCAAAAGACAAAAAAAAAAAATATCTCAGGAAAACTACTGAATGTTTTTAATTTTATTTTCAAACTTAATTCCCACCAAAGCTTCCCCCCATCAATTAGGAAACAGTGGGAAAGCTGTAACTCAGCTGTTACATCCACCTGTATGGATATCCTGGTTTCAGTCATCATTTTCTCTGGAGAGAGGTGTATCTAGGCTTCATTTAAAGTGGTGCTGCCTTCTCCTACCTGGGCACTTGAGAAGAACTGTCCTGAAAAAATTAAATTAAAGTCTTAGACTCTAGACAAACAGTTCCATGCCAGTCTTAAAGAAAGCAAATTATCAGAACCGTTATAGCCTGCCTTAGATCTTAGAAGGCCAAATCAGTTGGAACTTGATAGTATTTAAATCAGTGGTGCTTGAAGTATCTACTACTGTTGCCATCTCGCCAACGGATTTTCTGGCTTTCATATAATAGGGAGAATCTTGGATCTATATTTCTGCAAGACTTTCTTACTTTCCTGTACACAAATGGAAAATTATATTTTCTATGGTCTCCTTCATTGGGAAACATTCACAAGAACAACATTCACAGTCTGGTTATAAAAAGTAAAGATTCTTTGACCTATTGGTGATCACTGCCAATCAGTTCAGTCCACAGCACTTAGAGGCCAAAAAACTGTTGCAGAGTCCTCCTGAATTCTGTTGCTCTTCGAGCAGAAAACATCTCTATACTCAAAACTTGTGTTTCTGTTTTGATTGAGTCTACAGATCAGTTAATGGGTGAGCACTTAGCAGAAGAGAATATTCCCGCAATACAGTAAAGACTTTCTTCCTCATGGCAGACCTTGCTTTCCACCTGTTTCAGCTGCTGTTTTGACAAAATTATTTTGCTAGAACCAAAATACAAATACCACCCTAAAAAGAAAAGTCATTCTGTCTCCTTTTCCAAAAAAAAAAAAAAAAAAAAAAAAA
>NW_009258795.1:1063025-1073112 GCF_000687185.1 Egretta garzetta
CCCCCCAAAAAAAAAAAACATTCTTTCTCCTTTTTCAAAAAAAAAAAAAAAAAAAAAAAAAGTTAGCCAGATGTATGCCTGATGTATATTGAGATAGATATAGGCTTAGATGCTTAGATACTGATTCTTCTGCCACTGTCTGATTTGGGTTTTTTTGAAACAGTATGAACTATCTGGTACATCTGAATGGGGTTGAAATTTGCTTATGGTCACTTTTAATGTAGAATTTATGGGTCACCCTGCATTACTTGCAGATTTCTTTGTTCATGTATTATACATTTTATCTGAATTGTGTTTGTATTGTGTCACTTACAGATTTTAAAGGTGATTACTTGCATAACTTCCCAAATAAATTATTTTGTTCTCAAAATCAATGTATAACTTTTATACGATTGTGTTTAGAGTGTTTTTAAAAAAAGTTTCACATAAAAAGTGGTGCTTTGCCTTTTAAAATCCATTGATGATTCTCTTAGAAGCTGGTTGTATTATCTGATGATGGATAAAATCTTTTTTAATATGAGTATTTCAAGTAATTCTCATGGAGAATAGCTTCTGAATCTGCAACAGCAGAATAAAAAGTCTGGGAGAGCTATCTTCTAGATAAGTCTAGATGTACAGGTTTGTATATTCTAATTTTAAGGCTTTTTTTTTTTTCCCCTTTTGCTTTTATCTAGATTTTTCAATATGTGAATTAAAAATGTTAATTTGTTCCATACCATCCCTCTGGCTTCAAATGTTTGTCGCAGAAGCAGTTTTTAAAAGAATGTGTTTACAGAGGAGTATAACTATTTCTACAGAACCTCTTTCTCTTCAGAAAATAGTAAGTAACTCTTCTACTCCTTAATAACCTCTCACACTAAAGTATTTTACAAGTAATTGGATTCATGAAAGTCTTGGAAAATATGTTTCTTTTGTGGTCTAAGGTCATGCTCATTGCAGGCATTGTCTTCCATCTGTAGATAGACTCTACTGTATTTAAATTTCTCTTTGTCCAAGAGCTGGGTTCAAAACAATGGTAAGATTTTTCTTACCAAAGAATTTGAGACACCTGTTAAATCTGTTTATGTGCAGTTAACATGAAAAGTCACAATGAAAGCTTTTTAAAATAACCGCTGATGCTAGTACTTTATTACAATGTTACATTTGTAATTAAGAAAAATGCCAAATATAGTGTGATTTTCCTGGGTTATCTTTTCCTTCAGGTTTTTTGAAGAGGTGAGACTCTTTTATTCTAGTGTAGTGGGTCCAAACATTTGTTACAGACAAGATTTTATGATTTTTGAACCATAGTGTTTTCCTGTTAATTCCTCCTTTTAAAAACTTTCTCCTACTTGCAAACCTTTTCCTGCCTTGAAATCACAATTTGTGATACTTTGTGAGGAAATACATAGTGAAAGCTGTGAAAGAAATTCTCAAAACCATGACTGCTGGCAGGATACAGGCAAATCAGGGAGATCACGCAGTAATGACATGCCCTAACTTTGAGCTTCATTTCAGTAATCTTAATACTAATGGCTAAACAGAATACAGAATCCGTAACTGTTTCTGTATGTCCTAAAATTCTACTGGTAGAGTCAAAGAAAAAAAATGTACACCTTTATACATTTTTCCATACATAAGTTTTCCTGAATTTTACAGAGGTTTAGTGTGAACAGAAATCATTGTTTATTAATACATTGTGTTTAAACAGAGCTTGAACAAAAGACTGTCAGGATTTTAAAAATAAACCAACTATATTTCTAATATTTAACGTATGTTGCCAACACATATGCAGCAGTAATTGCTATTTTTAGTATTGCCATGACTACTGATCACTCTATGCAACTACTTAAGTGTAAATTCTTGTAGTGCTTGAAACAAGTTCATGTGCTTTTTGTGGCTTTCCTTAGCATTTTTCCCTCCTTTCTCATTCCATACAGTAAATACTAACTATGTCCAGTTCCACCAGCTCTTCTCATACAGCATCTTATTATCTAGGCTTTTCTATGGGTTCAAATAGTGCCCACCTACTCTCTGGTGGTAAACGTACAGTGAACGTGCAAGTAAGGCATCCCTCACCCATTGCAAGTTGCCTGCAGAATCTACAGTGATCTGCTCGAGACTAAAAGCCGTCATTAATTTCTTTCTTCAGGTATAATCACTGTGTAATCTTTGCGTGAACCCCCTCACTGGACGCTTTCCTATGCTCTTGCCAAACTGCAGAGACTTACATAACTTTTTAAAATGAGCGGTATAGGTGTGTTGGAAGTTCTGTATTACTGGAAAGAAGCCAAAATATCTGCAACGTCCAAAGCTGTCCTAAAAATGAGAGGGCATCTGTGGGATAACTAGCTTATTGCCGTCACAGTGCTCAAAGGCTTAATCCAACCCCTCATCTTAGAAGACATGAAGAAGGGGAATGAGTGTTTCTTTACCAAATTGCTCCCTGGGTTTTGCTTCCTGGGTTGGGAGCTGGAAGCTTGTACATACTTTCATTAAGTCCCTGAGAATCAATTATCTTTACTTCAGTCTTATATCCAGCTAAAGCATTCAAAGTTTTCTCAGCTACCAAAAAACCAAGAGAGAGGTCTAGAATTTCCCACTTTCTGGCTCAGACACAACCCCCTCACCTCTGAGGCCAGCATAAAGAGTGTATTACAAGAATATGAAAAAGATTGCAAAAGACCACTTTAAACAATGTATATATGCAATAATTTAGGGATCATATTTTTAAAAACTTAAGATACAGCAAGCTGTGGGTGGTGGATGACTGCTTTGCATGAAGTGCAACAAAAGAAAATGACCACATTTAAATTTACTGTGTACAAAGTTATTGAAAATGTTACTTCTGCAACAGGTCTTTTCCTATTTGCCTGCTTTGCGAGAGGTAGGGATGCGTGAGACAAGAAAGACACATAAAGCAACGAAGAAGGAAAAGATAATAGGGCAGCGGCTGTGCCCTGAGTCTCAAAGGGCATTACAGATGTTAAATGGTGATAAGCAGAACCAAGTCAAAGTGCTGCCTGATCTACCGTAAGTAATACCTATAACATCACCAGTTTTATTCTGCTTTGGGGGACAGCTTCTGACCTGACACATTTCTTGAACTTTATATGACCTGTTTTGTTGTCTGCAAATTACCACAACTGACAGAAAGCTCCATGGTAAACCTGTAACACCTCTGGGCTGGGGTTCCCCCTTTTTCCCCATCCTCCATCTCGGTGTATATGCAAACTGATGTACTTCTATTTTCCCAGTATTAAATGTAAAGTGTACATAGAGAAGTTGAGCTGTTCATAGAATTATGTTTAAAGAAAGTTTAATTGTGGGTAATTTAATTTTATTACTGTTTTTAATACAGTTATAATTAAATGACATAGAGATTATGTAATTAAGACATATCAGAAGTAGCTCTGAAATGGATAGATCTAAGAGCGCTGTACGTGTGCATTTAAAAGCATTAAGTACATATACATTATCTTAAAATAAAGTGATTTTAGACAGGTCCTCTTTGCTCTCTTTTCAGTGACTTAATCTTTCCATTGAAAAGGAAGCTTAGAGCAAAAGCAGAAGTTGAGGCCTCATACACCAAAGAGAATTGCTACCTTTTGGCTGAAGAGGTACATTTTTACAGGAGAAATACTAAAGGTATTCCATAGCTCTAATTTGTGTTAAAAACTTTATATGGTTAGAATTGACAGTTTCAGGTTTAAAAATCTTGTCCTGATGAATGCTGAACTAAAATGACGGCTTATGCCCAAGAATTATTTTCATATGGTTTGTGTTTCTTTTTGCCGATGTCTATTTAAAAAGAGGGATTGTATATATGGTGGAATAAAGCTGCCTTCTTCATTCCCCTCCCCCTCCCAGATATTAAATACAGTGTACAGCTTGTGTGAGCTCATTCCAGTCTTGCCCGCCTTACTTTGCTAATCCACCTCAACCTGTGCTTGGTAGGATCAACGTCTTCTGATTTGAAAGTATAATTCAGTCTTCATCTCTTTCAGTCCTAGACATTTTGTGAACAAAGACTGAGGAGTATGCTATGTTACATAGCTGTGTTAAGCATATGGGTTGTTTTCTTCCAGGCATTCAGCCCAGACTATGAAAGGCATTTGGCTTTTGTCTTAGCTATACTGGAACCCAAGTACCTAAGGAATAAAACAGCACTGCAGTAATTCATTTGGTTCCTACTTATTACACAAATTTAATAAATCGTACTTTACATGAGCCTTTACCTGAATGGAATTACTTGCTGGAACTACTTTTTGTCATCTTCATCATCAGAAATTTACCTGTATCGCTTAAAACACAGCTATATTAGTCATGGCACCCAAGAGAAGGCTTAGAAAAAACTGGCAAAGCAAGCTGGGATTGTTCAAAAAATTAAAAACAGAATTGTATCACAAACACTGAAGGACGAAAAAAACCCTCACCCTCTTTTGGGATTTAAGAGAGCTTCAGTCACAGAGCCAGACCATGCATTTTTAAAATTGGTTCCCTTTCTCTTTATTGCTTTTGCAAGTAAAATTGATGTGAATTATTACATGCTGACTTCTACAAAGAAAAGTGAGCTGAAGGGCTAGGGCAAAAAAAAATCCAATCCTGAACAACTGCTTTTTTTCTATTCTTCCCCTGCCAAAATTATAAGTAGTATCTTCTGTTGAAAGAGTGAGTATGGAGCTGACAGATTTACATAGTGAAGGTATTAATATAGCAAATATAACAAAATATACCATGTAAATCTTATCACAAAGGCTGAACGATTTAGCCTGAGATGTTTTTCATTTCCAAGATGTTTGTTGCATCATCTTTCACCTGGCATCAAGATTTTCCTCTGGCTCTTGTTCAAACCTAATCATGTAGTGCAAGCAAAACAGCGTTTAGAATGGGTCTGAAGTTTTTATCATGCAGAAACTAATGGTGTCTTTACATCTAAGCAGCAGTTCTCGGTTGCTTGCTGTTCGATTTTTCACACTTACTTCAGCTTTACATGATACTAAGGCTTGGGATTTTTTTTTCCAGAGCATTATTATTATTATTATTATTATTATTATTATTATTATTTATTATTATTATTATTATTATTATTATTATTATTGTTATGACCCCTTCATTTATTTCTCTCTCTTTTCCCCTTTCCCTTGCTACTGTAGCCAAGTCAGACAGCCTATTGAGAAACAGCAAACCATCTGTTAACGGATTTGAAGTTCTGAATTATACTTCAGTGTGTAGAGGCACTCGTGCTTAGCCAGAAACATTCATTTGAATTAAGCTATAAATGCTGTGTAAAAAGAACCATACATTTTAACGTAGGTTCATGAATAAATTTAAGGGAGGGCAACTGCACTCTAAAGTTTTATTGCTTCAAAACCCAGTATTTTTGGTGTTCTGTGATCACTTGGTGCTTTTATGGTGTGATTGAAGCTTTAAACCTTGAACTGGGGGGGAGATAATTCCTGTGTTAAACCGTTTGCAATACAATTTCATTGCTGGATCTCTGGTGGAACAGAAGCTCTGTGGGTTTTTTTTGAATTTTCTTAAAAGATGGTTAAACAGGATAAAGGAAAATCTTACTCATTATTGAATTTTCTGGCATATAGCCAGGTCTCCTAGTTCCAGGCACTTTGATTATTTTCTTTAGTTGCTATCTTGCCTAGTCTAGTGTAATCTATTAATTTTTTATGGTAGGAGAGACAGCCCTGCATAAAGCTTGCATAAGTAACAAAGTGGAGAGATTGATTCAGCTTCTCTCTTCCCCTGGAACAGACATTAATGTTAAAGGTAAGTTATTCATTTTCTCTACAGAACTAAGAAATTAAGGCGATAAAGAACTGTATTATTAGCTGTTTGGTAATAAAGTTTGTGTTTATACTATTAAAACTGTCTATTATTTTAAGCAATGCAAAACGAAGACTTAATAGCAAAAATTGAGGAAAGGTTAATTTATACCTAAACTGCGTTCTTAACATCATATTTTCTGTTGATTTTTAAAAATGCTACTTAATTTTTTTCTGATGTTTTTCAGTAGAATTTCTTGTTTTGAAATCACAAGCTGCCACTGTAGCCATGGTGAATACTAAAAAGTAAAGTGTTTTGCTGTCTAATGAATTACGTTATTAACATTTTAGTAGTACTTCTGCTGTTTTAAAACTTCCCTTGATTTATAATTCAGACTATGCTGGCTGGACGCCTTTGCATGAAGCCTGTAACCATGGCAGCACAGTGTGTGTCCGTGAAATTTTGCAGCGTTGTCCAGAGGTAGACCTGCTCAGTCAAGTGGACGGGGTGACTCCTTTGCATGATGCACTGTCAAATGGACATGTAGAAATTGGCAAGCTGCTACTTCAGCATGGGGGTGAGTGCATTTGTGCTGGACTGGTTTAGGGAAATTATCCACTGTTCCGAGTCCATGTGAAGTTCGTGGTGTTGTTCTTAATAGTTGCTTAAAATACAATGTTATTATGAAATATTTATTTTAAAACATTTTTAAGCCAAGCTGTTTTGGTCACAATAAAAATAATACTGTTTTCACACTTATCTTGATCAGCTGAATATGAAATTAACCAGGATTTTCACATTTTTTTCCAATATGGTAATGTTTTTATTCTGCATTTTGCACCATATGCATTGTAACTATATTCTCCAAACTCATTAATGAAGATAAAGATTACCTAGTCACCAGGCACAGCTAAGGATTTTCTTTTGTTTTCATTTATTTTTGCCATGGTGCAAAAATAGATCAGTAAATCTATATATATTCATGTATTTCAACATAAATTTGTTCAGCGTTTATGAAAATTAATGTGATGGTCCTTGAAGAACACAATTAGCTTGGTAATTAGTTTAAGAAAGGAATCTATATTGTAATTGTGATAACTGCTGTTTAGGGATAGTAGTGGGAGGAATGCCTTAGTTTGTAAAAAAAGATACATTGCCCCTTAGGCAGACACGTGATAAATGTTTTGAACAATATTTTTTGTTCAGTTACAGGGACCTTGCTTCTTGTCTTCAAATATACTGTATCCCTATCATTAACTTAGCATGTTTTTTTTTTAAAAACACAACTGCAGAGAATGGTCTTGGATATCAACTCTTCCTCCTTTTAATTCATTCACTAAAATGACTATTTGCTATATCCTTACCACTGACCTACCGTGTCCATTTAATCTCTGTGCATTATATGCCACGTCCAAATTTTTTTAATAAAAATCATTCTGCGTCTAGCCACGAGGCAGAAGAATGCACTGTATTTAGATGGCCTATTACTTAATTAAGGTAGAGAAACAAAATTTTATTTCGTTCCTGGCATAAGACCCTGTGCATTTACAGTCTTCTCCTGCCCCCTAAAGGCTGTTCCTGTGCCTGTTGTGCAAGCGCTGCCTCGTAATCAATACGTTCCTCTGCAGTTCTACCTCTGTGTTTGCTGAGCTTCAGTTCTGCGGCTCCCAGGTGTTTTATATATCTACTGAACCATGTATCTGACATGCCGAGCCAATACCTGGGCTCAGTTCAATCGCTCTAAGTGATGCAATAGCCAATATTATAGTAAGCCCAGCTCCTCAATTGGAGATGGCATTGCACTGACAGATGTGCATTTTTCCTAGGCTATTGTGAAGAATAGGTAGTGGATGATCCTGTTGTCCTAGGGGAAGAGCTCTACTTGCACTTGCATTCATCAAGGTTCTCTGGCAACTGTAAGGCTGCGTGTACCCTTATCCTTGCCTTTGTCACACTCTGGGGTTTGGCCTGTCAAATAGCTGACAAGACTGCGGTAGAAAGCATGTTACCCGCTCAGGGTGGATTTACTCAGCTCAGTAATTTAGAACACATCTCTGCAAAAACTTTTTCTACTTTCTTTCTCTAAAAAAACCTTCAGCTTGCAAAATTTAATTACATTGCCCAATCAGTGGTGGAGTAAAACAATACAGCTTTAATGACAGCAAAGTTAGAGCTTCTAGTATGGATGCATACTGCGGTGAATTACCTTTTGTAATTACCTTTTGTATGTTTCTGAAAATGTATCCAAGTTAAAATTGCATCGTTACTTCAGCATACTAACGCGAATTTATGTAAGAAGATCCCTGATGGGTTCATCTTTGGAAAATACCACCTGTAGTATGTTAATGGCCTTCATTTTTTTTTCCTACTAATGCAGCCTTTCATAAACTCATCAAGACGTCTGTAAACTATTTAAATATTAATAGCTCCATTGTACAAATAAACAGGAAATACCCAAAGAATGTAATGTAATCTCAACAAGTAAAACATGTCCCATTTACTTACTTTAAATCTATTTATTAGAGTAACTAATTATTGCATTCCAGAATTCTGTTAAGACCAAATTTTGAAACTCAGGGGAGACTAGAATTCCTACCTCAGTAGTTTACCTTGCTGCCTAGCCTAGGACAAGGCCGAGCACACCATCAAGAAGAGTAAAATAAAGGCCATGATAGTAACGTGCCTTTCATTTGGAGTCAGTGTCAGCAAATAACCTCATCTGTAAAATACTTAATGGAATTTTACAACAGTAATAACATCACATTTCTACATACTGTGTGTATCGTTACTTGAAATTTTAGGGTAAGCATCATTTTAATTTCTTTTCCATTTCTATATAATAATCCTTGACTTTTAACCTAGCAAAACAGGGAAGAAAATTAAGACAATATTGTAAAGGAGCTGCTACAAACGGTCTCTCTACATGTTGTAGGTTGTATTGCAAATGTGTAACCCATCAGTTACATCCACATAACCTAGTACGAAAAGGAATTTAAACAGACTCCTAGCTTCTGGCAACAACTAACCCAAAATCTTGTTTGGCTGCCAAATCAAATGTGCTGCTACGATTAATGTTTATATTTTCCCTGCAGGACCAGTCCTTCTACAGCAGAGGGACTCCAATGGGAAACTGCCACTGGATTGTATCGAGTCCCTACCACTGAAGCAAGAACTTCTGAATGTTGTTCATCCAGAAGAGAACGTTGAAAACTTCTATGAATGCACAGAACAAGATTTCAGCAGGCAGCAGAGAGAACTGTGGTTGCTTTTATTTAATAAGATGCTGCTGAATTTCTGTTCAGTTTATAATCTGTCTTCACCCTTTACTTTAACTCTCGGAGAGGTAGCGTGTTCAAATGTACTTCAAGTAATGGCTCATGGTAACAGTAAGATGAAAAAAAAAATTTCTGCAGATTGGTTAGTAGATACATATTTTAGAGAGCTAGAAACTTTTCAAAAGCTACCACAGTTTCTTCAAGAAATGACGGAAAACATGAGTTTTTTCCATGGAGAACAGATGAAGGCTTTATTAGCAACTCTGGAAACTATGGTAGAGGCATATCGGCTCTTTACTTAAATAATTTTAACAGTTAGCCTTCTTTGGAAGCTCATTGGTTGAATCTTGACTGTTAACCGTTGGTATTGGGCTAAATTTTTTCCCAGCAACTAAAGTACAAATTTCCCCGCCCTACATGTTAGTATCTCCCATGTTGTTAATACTTTTCTCTACCAGAACCTGGAAGTCGGGTGCCTTGGTTTGTTGCATTTTTTAAGCAAAATGTTTCGAATAGCAATGCCTTCTAGTTGTCTGACAGATCTGGATGCCCGTGACCACCTCAGGAGGGTGCTGTATCATTTGCACTTTGTATGTTCTGTCCGGGAAATCTTTGTTACCCGTCTCACGCCGTAGTTCACTTTGGTTTCCATGGGTAGCGACCCTAAACTTAAACCAAGTTGAAACACTACAACAAGCAGTTTTAACTGGAGGAAGGCTTGTGCCTACATATTTTAGTGTCCTTTAATAAAACTGTCATTATAAATATCTGTCATTAAACACAAACATACAGAAAAGCAAATTCCTTCTATCCATTTTTGTCATCTTTATCCTTCTCTTGTAAAAGTGAAAATCACTTTGTGTAAATCGATTACATCTTGTGAAATTCAAAACAGGCGGTGGTGCTGCACCTGGGTTGGGGTAACCCCGGTATCAGTGCAGGCTGGGGGAAGAAAGAGAGAGGGACGTGGGGGTGCTGGGGGATGAAAAGCTGGCCATGAGCCGGCCATGGGCGCTGGCAGCCCAGAAGCCAACCCTACCCGCGGCGGGCCC
>NW_009258795.1:1073325-1076807 GCF_000687185.1 Egretta garzetta
AGAAATTCTTTCCAGTGAGGGTGGTGAAACCCTGGCAGGGGTTGCCCAGAGAGGGGGTGGAGGCCCCATCCCTGGGAACATTCCAGGCCAGGTTGGCCGGGGCTGTGAGCAACCTGATGTGGTTCAAGGTGTCCCTGCTCCTGCAGGGGGGTTGGGCTGGGTGACCTTTAGGGGTCCCTTCCCACCCAAAACATTCTGTGATTCTATGATACATGTGTTCACAGACCTGGCGTGCTAGCATTTCCCGTGTCTCTGTTAGTTTGATAGAAGTGGCCACACGAAGGCGTGCAGAAAATCGCCGTCTCCCTTGCCTGCAGCCGCGGCGCTCGTGGTCGGGTTCATTTGTGCAATGACTGACCTGAGGGACCGGCCCGGATACTCGGGTGATTTGCACTACTCCAGCAGGTACCACCACCTTGAGCTTTCAGACGGTCGAGTCGTCTTGCTGCTTCCCAGGATGGTGATGCTGCTGAGGGCCAAGTCCACCCCCGGCGTAACTGACGATGTCCTTGGCTCTGCTCTGGCTCGTGTTGGCTGGCAGTGGTTTGATAAATCCATTGCACTGGCAGTGTGTGAAATGATCTGGTAACACTCCTGGGATTCCCTCAACTAAAGATGCCGGTGGTAGCAGTGGCACAAATCTAGTTATGTTGGCAGGGGAATTTACAAAGGATTAGATAAGGCAGTTTAAGTATGTACTGGGCATCAGATTCTGACACTAAGTATGGATCTCCTTAAAAATTACACCCCATTTAATATGAGAATTTTGTTCTCCATTCTGTGAATACATGCAAACTACACATGATAAATCCTCTAAACTAATCCTCTAACCTAATTTAGGATTGTGTGCTACATATTCTATCAGATGGTCCTTCTAATTAATTAAGAAAAAGGGAAAATCCCGTGCTGTTCTTTAAAGGTATTGAGGCTGGTGAGGCAGCTGAACTAGGTGGTTGCGCTGCGTGGGGCTGGGGATGCGGAGGAGTTACGTGTTTTGGAGGGCTCTTACTGCACGTTTGCACAGCAACAACTGCTCCTCCTGCCTTGCACCTTCGCAGGGATCCCGTGCCAAATTCGTTGCAGACTAGGGTCTGGGGAAGAGAGGCGCTTCCAAAGAGGGGGTTACCCTTTCCCCTTCCAAGGGAAGAGAAGGAAGTGCTGCTTCAGAATGAGGAGACCTGATTTTTTTTTTTTTTCTAACGGATTCAGTAATAGATCAGGAGTAATTTAAAATCTTAGCCTTCAAAAGCAAGGTACTAATTAGCAACGTTTCCAGTTCCAATTCTTCTGTAATAGCAATTTATAATATTAAAAAAAGAACTCTAAAAGAAAGGGTGTGGATAATAGCTGCTTCTGAAATTGATGTTGCTTGACTAGGGGGAATAAGTTACGTTGATGCAGCTGGCTCGCAGCACATTAAAACTTCCATTTAGCCTTTCTGCAGCTGAGATATATGATCTCATAGCAATTAATCCACTGAAGATGCTCAGACTGAGTTGGTCTTGGAACCAGACCTTCATTACAAATGCTCACTGTTTATTAATGACTGATTATTATTTTTATACATGCATGCAGAACAGCCTGCTCTAATAGGAAACAGGGTCGGTGCATACCGGATTTGTTCCTGTTTGTGCACTTTTGATTTTCCTGTAGTAAGAAAGCAACACCAAAAAACCCTTTGTCATATTCAAAATGAAGTAATAAATGCCACCATTCCCTGCTGCAGGACACAGTGAAGGAAATGCTATGTGCATGCTTTCTAAAGAATGCAAAATATGCATTTATGTTTGCAATGTGAACATTTTCTTTAGTCATGAATTTCATAGGTAACTGGGAATTTAAATAAATGATCGGGACTTGGAGAACCTCAGAAGAATAATTCTGGTGGACCTGGAAGAGCAAATGCTTTAGAGTATTCATATCTATGCCTAATAAAATACTTCAGTGACTGAAATGAAAGCAGGAAAAGCATTATTTTGATCTGATAAAGAGCGTGATTCTGTTTATATATCCAAGATATTCCCACAATTATTTCCTGTTACGTCATTTAGACAGGAAAAAAAGCACATCAATGTGTGCAATGATTTATAGGCCCTACTTAACTATTTAAACTAATTTCAAGTGCGTCTCTCCAAGATACTGTAAAGGTAGGTAATCTATGCTGAATGAACATGGTTAACATTGCAAAATGAAACGTTCAAAAGTTAGCAAATGTCTGAATTAATATTCCACATGTAGCCCCAACTTAAATATTGTCTGTGTGCATCATCAGTCCTTAATTATATGGTGACACAACTTTGTTCTCTCTAATGTTCTCTCAGTTTAAGGATCATATACTGAAAATTTTCCTGTTATTTCCCAGTTATGCTCTTAACAGAGTTCAGTTTTATACATACTCAGTTTTATAGATACTCAAGTTTGCAAACTCCATATCCTTAGAAAATCTTGAGAATATCTCAGTCATATTAAACATAAAATTATGTGCTTCATCCAATTTATTAGAGAGTACCTGTGCTCTTTCAGAGTAGCAAAACTTTCCTGTTAAATCATGATTGCAATAAAGTGAGATCTATTAAGTGATTAAACTGTCTGCTTTCTAAAGCTTCACCCTCAGCCAGTCCCTTTCTTCCCAGGCCTTTAAAGAGTTCTTCGTTATTCTCCACCCGCAGCGTACGGTTGGCGAATATCTGCACGCGTACCGAATGCTGCCCCGACGGGCGAATAACAGCGGCCAGGAGGTAGAGCACGCTGGGGTGCGCAGCCGGGAATTACAACGGCGTGCAAAGATGTTGTTCAAGCTTCAGAAGTTGCCAAGAAAAGTTGCGCCCAGCGAAATTTCAGTGTTAGATTTTTCTCTTTGTCTCACACTGCTGCCATTACCAGGTACGAAGCACGTCAGTTCATCCACAAAAATATCTGTGATAATTTGTAAGATGTTTTACAGAGTGTTTCTTGATTTCAAAGCGGTCACATCAGCAAATAAATCACTACTGCCAGTACGCTAGCAGTCTGGGGTCAGGAGTTTTGCTGTTGATTTCTTTTATTTTTGTGTAGGAGCAAAGGTCAGCTGATAAAATTTAAATATTCCTGCGGCTTCAATAACCATTGAAAAGTTGTTGTAACACAGAGGAGGTTCAAACCTCAGACCCTGAGCTCCCTTTAAACCTTCTAAATAGTCCTGAAACTCTTTCCTACACCATCTATGATTCTGGCTGATGCCGAAATTGCTGCATTGCAGAAGGGCAGCGTTGGCAATGACCTGTGCAGGGTGGGTATCAAACCCCTACCTTGTCCCCCTGTCCTGGGCACTGGGGGGGCCGCCCCTCGAGTGCTGGGGTCAGGGTTGGGCCCCTCCCTCCCCGAAGGACCTGGGGGGGCTGGAGCGTGTCCAGAGAAGGGCAGCGGAGCTGGGGAGGGGTCTGGAGCCCCAGGCTGCTGGGGAGCGGCTGGGGGAGCTGGGGGGGTTCAGCCTGGAGCAGAGG
>NW_009258795.1:1077167-1081280 GCF_000687185.1 Egretta garzetta
CAGGGGCGGTGCTGAGGGCCAGGGTTTGAGGGTGGGATGGCAGGGGTAGGGGAGCGGTTGGGCTGGGGGAGCTTCAAGGGCTTTGCCAACCCAAACGATTCCATGATTCTATGACAGACATCCCCTTGGCCTATATATTCAAGGGCCACACTGAGCATTTTTGCCGTAGCACCATGCCATGCCTCCATGTGGTCAGAGGAATCCAGCTCCAGTTTATGGTCGGGTAAGTACGGCCTTCATTGTGTGGTCTTACATTTAACTCACACTGGCTGCATTAAGACATTTTTTTTTTTTTCACAGAGATCCCATTTATTGACTGAACCGGGCCAATCTGTACGAGTGGTCATTTCATAACCTGTGCCACGCGGAAACGAAATGCAAGTGACTGTGGATTTCCTCTGATGGTGAAACACTCCAGTTTGAGTGCCAACCCCAGAGGAACATCAGGAGAAACATTTCATGCTCAGTGATTATTCCCCAATGCATAGTTCAAAAACTTTCAGATAACTCCTTTTTTAATCTGTTAAATGCACATTAAATAATTGCAATCATCAAACTGTAATATTTAAAGAGCCTTACAAGTTTATAATTTTATCATCGTGTTTACCAGATATGAAAACATGCTTCTTCAGGAAAACAGCTCTAAAAGGTACACTTTGCCAAATACACACCTCTGCTCTCATATTCAGATATAGTGAAAGAAGCACCCACTTTATCAACCAAACTTGTAATCTCTGTGAAAAAAAAAAACAGATTCTGGTTTGTCTAAGAAGTTCCTTTAAGTCAGGATGTCGATAGGAACTATTGATAGTTGCATATTTTAGGCAGTTGAGAAAATGAAAAATATCTTATTTTAAAAAAGGGTGAGCTGAGGACTGTTCAGCAGACTTTGTCCTGCAGGCAGGCAGGGAACCCTGAGCAGAAGAGATGAATCAGGAAAGCTGCAGAGCCCCAGTAATGTTATCTACATCCAAGCCAGGTGTTTGGATTCAATTGCTCAAAAAAAAAATTAGAAATATTGAAGAACAATGCTTCTATCTCCTCAAAGCTGATGATAATACAATTTAAAAAAAAATAAAATAGACTATTCTGTTGGTTTTTAACAGCATTGGGAATTGCTGTTTCCACCCACGTTCAGGCTGCTGGCTGGCGAGGGGAGGAAAGAAAGAAAGAAAGAGAGAAAGAAGGGTGCAAAAAATGCTACAAGTCCAGTTAAGAAATTGAGATCCAGCTTTGGTTTTATTTCAATGCAAGTTTCATTAATCTTTCAGGAGAGCTATCTTATTGATTCTGGAAAATTGTCATTAATCTTGAATGTAGGAGAAGTGAAAATAAAACAGTGGAAGAGTGAACAGTCAGCTTATACAAATTGTTAAGAATGCTGACACAGGGAAGTTTACCTATTGTGGCTTGTCACTTGCACACAGCTGAAGTCTAATTAATCTAATTCTTGTCTTACCTAAATGAGCTTGTATACATTTGCTAAATGTCATAGTTTTTCAGGAGAGTCTTGTAAAGAAGGCCTCCTTCTTGTTTAACTCCCGGCGCACCGAAATCACATTGCTGTTGTGTTTCAGAGTAGTGGATGTTTTGTCAAGACTCGTAACTATCTGTATACCAGATCATCTGCACCCAGTGGTGCTTTTGAAAACTCGGGGAAGGCAAGGATAAGTAAAAAAATTAAACTAATGTAGTATACCTATATTTAAAAAATCATAAAACTGCAGTGTCAATAATTCAGCTTGTTGGTTTGTTCTTTGCGTTACCATTTAGTCTTAAAATTTGACATTTTCTACTTCTCACTAACACTCCAATTTTCTTCAATGATGCTTTGCTATCTACCCCAATACACACGTGCATTGTGCATTTCGCTCTGACAACAAGTATGATCTGGCAGTTTGAGGTGGCCAACCTCAGCCACCACTTTCGGCTGTTCCAAGCCCCCCCTCCCTGCACGGGGGACGCGCTGTCTGTAACGGCCCTTGAAGTACTGGAGGCTGAACTTCATATGGATGCCACGTGGACTGATGATAGCATATCTGCTCTATCTACCCCTTCTGATTTCAGGAGTGCTCAGAGAACATGAAGAATTACTTGTTCCCTGATGGAGCTTTGCAGACACCACACAAAAAAAAACAGGCAAGGAAATGATAAGATTAACCGATAGGTACAGTTATCAAAGGCTCTAGCATAACTGTATTTATAGGCACTTCACTGCCATTATTAAATTCAGGTTCAGGTTTTTTGCTTTTGTTTTGGGTTTTTTTTTTGACAAATCCAGAAAAAATCCTTTCAAATTAACATTGTGCCACAGCAGCACCAGGTTTAAGACACAGAGCTTTGATATGGAATTATCTCGTTTGCCTGCCGTGAGTGCTAGCAATCAGCAAAACGAGTCTGCAGGGCTGCTGGAGGGGGCCACCTCAGGCTGCCCAAGGGGCAAGAAGGAAAACTAACTCCTGCGTTGCATGACAGATGACAAACAGGCAAGCAGGCTGCCTTTTCAAATGTTTCCCTTGTATAAATTTAGGAAAAAATGTTGGTTTTCTTACCCTGTGCAGGATCCTGAAGTACAGGCCTGTTAATAACAACGAATAACACATTGAGTTGCTAGCAAGTGCCTGACCCAAGGAAAAACTCTCAGGTTCCCCCTTCGGTTTCTGTGTAGTGACACAGAGGTCCCTACAAAGCAGAACAAGGACAATGCTTATCTTCCCAAACTGTACCCTCCCCCAGAAACCTCTACAGGCCAGAGCATCTTCTCGGGGGGAGGAGACATTTGTTGTCTTTTCTCCTGCAGGGGAGTACATGCACACTCTTATTTCTGCAGTATCTACATGAAAATTGAACAAATATTTACATTTTTTATTTCCCAGTTTTTCTGTCACCCACTGGAAGCATCACCCTCAAGGCCACAGGCCATCTCCTGCCTTTGCTGTCTCTTGTACAGCCAGTCCAGATCCTCTTCTGCACCGAGCTGCAGCTGCAAGAGGGTCAATACTCTAATTAATTACATCACTTGTCCCTCTCCCCCCATCTGAATAGCCTCATGTCTACCGCATCATACCCTTAGGAAATATGCAGCATGGGTTTGAGTCCACTCAGACCAAACAGAAAGTAAAACTGAGGTCTCTCTTCTGCCTTGGGTGTGTGCTAAAGTTAAAGGTGGCACTACACCAAAGTTATGGTGCTGCAGGGTCAACTCCACGTTATCATCTGAGCCGTGGTTGTTACCATAACAGACGCTGAAGGGCTGTACCTGCCCTCCAGCAGCCTTGCTGAAGCTGACCTCTGTGTGCTGCCTGTAGAGGTCAACTTTTGCAGCGTGTTCAGGGCCCTGGCAAACATCCCTCTCAGCTGCTGCCTCCTGCCTCTGTTAGCAGAGCCAGACTTTTTTTCGAATGTGGGAACACGACCCCAAAAAGCTTTTACAGTTTATGAGAAACTGAAGGTATTGTATAGGTCTATATGGAAACACGGTCTTCATTTTAGAAGAGCTGGTACGTAAGATTGCCTTTCCCATCCATGTTTCCTTTGATGAGTGGAAAGTATGGAAGCTTTGAAGTCACCTGCTCTTCTGCCTGACCCCTTGTTAGCATTTCAGCTGTGGGGTTGGGTGGTAGGATGCTTTCAGATCTGCTCTGAACCTAAACCTTGCAAGTTTCTAAGGCTTCTCCTTCTTCCATCAGTCAAAATACACTGTTTTTTGAAGACCTGGTATGCTTTCTACAGCAGTCTTGCAATGCCACTTGCTGTGCATCTACCTGCTAAATCCAACTTACCACAATTTTATGTCAAGTTCCAACCAGGAAACCGGCTGCCCCTGCCAGCTGTGCCAAGAGCAGTCAGAGAATCAGAAAATGGTTTGGGGTGGAAAGGACATTTAAAGATTATCTAGTCTAACCCCCCTGCCATGGGCAGGGACACCTTCCACTGGATCAGGTAACTCCCATCCCAGCTGGCCTTGAACGCTTCCAGGGATGGGGCATCCACAACTTCTCTGGGCAACTTGGTCCAGTGTCTCACCACCCTCACTGGAAAAAATGTCTTCCCTATGTCTAGTCTAAACCTTCCCTTTTTTAGTTTAAAACCATTGCCCCATGTCCTTTCCCT
>NW_009258795.1:1081291-1082486 GCF_000687185.1 Egretta garzetta
AGGTCCTGGTAAAAAGTTTATCTCTGTTGTTCCTATCAGTCCCCATTAAGCCCTGCAAGGCTACACTCAAGTCTCCCTGGAGCCCACTCATCTCCAGGCTGATCACCCCCAACTCTCCCAGCCTTTCCCCATAGCAGAGGGGCTCCAGCCCTCAGACCATTTCTGTGGCCTCCTCTGGCCCTGTTCCAAGAGGTCCCTGTCTGTGCTGTGCTGGGGACCCCTGAGCTGGATGCAGGGCTCCAGGGGGGTCTGAGCGGAGCAGAGGGGCAGAATCCCCTCCCTCACCCCACTGGCCATGCTGTGGGGGATGCAGCCCAAGGTAGAGTCGGGTTTCTGGGCTGCCAGTGCACGTTGCCAGCTCATGTCCAGTTTTCATCCCCTGGTACCCCCAAGTCCCTCTGGGCAGGGCTGCTCTCCATCCCCTCAACCCCCAGCCTGTATGGATACTGGGGGTGGCCCTGACCCAGATGCAGGACGTTGCATTTTGCCTTGTTGAACCTCATGAGGTTCATATGGGCCCACTTCTCCAGCTTGTTCAGTTCCCTCTGGTTGCCATCCTGTCCCTCAGGCGTGTCAGCCCCACCACCTGACTTGGTGTTGTTGCCAAACCTGCTGAGGGTGCACTTGATCCCACTATGTCATTGATGAAGATATGAAATAGTATTCATTTCAGGATGGACGTCTGAAGGGCACCACTTGTTACTGATCTCCATTTGGACATTAAGCCATTGCTGCAACTCTTTGGACGCAGCCATCCAGCCAATTCCTTATCCATCAAATAGTCCATCCACCAAACCCGTACCTCTCCAGTTTAGCAACACAGGTATTGTGTGGGACCATGCCACAGGCCTTACAAAACTACTTGGCCACCTCTTAAGTTTATCTGCATCCTCTGGCTTAAGTAGACTGGTTCTGGGTTAAGACTGAAAATTTATTTCCTCATTTAACAGCAGAGTCCATTATGTGGAGTCTACACATGGTTGATGCCCATTTTCAAAAAGGGTAGAAAGGAAGACCCTGGGAACTACCGACCTGTCAGCCTCACCTCTGTGCCCGGGAAGATCATGGAACAGATCCTCTTAGAAGCTATGCTAAGGCACATGGAGGCCAGGGAGGTAATTCGAGATAGCCAGCATGGCTTCACCAAGGGCAAGTCCTGCCTGACGAACCTAGTGGCTTTCTATGATGGTGTGAC
>NW_009258795.1:1083812-1084800 GCF_000687185.1 Egretta garzetta
CCAGCTTTTCATCCCCCAGCACCCCCAAGTCCCTCTGGGCAGGGCTGCTCTCCATCCCCTCAACCCCCAGCCTGTATGGATACTGGGGGTGGCCCTGACCCAGGTGCAGGACGTTGCATTTTGCCTTGTTGAACCTCATGAGGTTCATATGGGCCCACTTCTCCAGCTTGTTCAGTTCCCTCTGGTTGCCATCCTCTGTCCCTCACGTGTCAGCCCCACCACCTGACTTGGTGTTGTTGCCAAACCTGCTGAGGGTGCACTTGATCCCACTATGTCATTGATGAAGATATGAAATAGTATTCATTTCAGGATGGACGTCTGAAGGGCACCACTTGTTACTGATCTCCATTTGGACATTAAGCCATTGCTGCAACTCTTTGGACGCAGCCATCCAGCCAATTCCTTATCCATCAAATAGTCCATCCACCAAACCCGTACCTCTCCAGTTTAGCAACACAGGTATTGTGTGGGACCATGCCACAGGCCTTACAAAACTACTTGGCCACCTCTTAAGTTTATCTGCATCCTCTGGCTTAAGTAGACTGGTTCTGGGTTAAGACTGAAAATTTATTTCCTCATTTAACAGCAGAGTCCATTATGTGGAGTCTACACATGGTTGATGCCCATTTTCAAAAAGGGTAGAAAGGAAGACCCTGGGAACTACCGACCTGTCAGCCTCACCTCTGTGCCCGGGAAGATCATGGAACAGATCCTCTTAGAAGCTATGCTAAGGCACATGGAGGCCAGGGAGGTAATTCGAGATAGCCAGCATGGCTTCACCAAGGGCAAGTCCTGCCTGACGAACCTAGTGGCTTTCTATGATGGAGTGACAGCATCAGTGGACAAGGGAAAACCAACAGACGTCATCTATCTGGACTTCTGCAAAGCCTTTGACACGGTCCCCCACAACATCCTTCTCTCTAAATTGGAGAGCTATGGATTTGATGGATGGACTGTTCAGTGGATAAGGAACTGGCTGGATGGTCGC